>NW_024081074.1:1015328-1134416 GCF_003009895.1 Hyaena hyaena | reverse complement strand
TTGAATGCTGACAAAAACTGAGGACTGATGGATGTGGGGGGGGAGGGGGGATGGGCATGGAGGAGGGCACTTGTGGGGATGAGCACTGGGTGTTATGTGGAAACTAATTTGACAATAAACTATTTGTAAAAAAAATAATAAATTAAATAAAGAAATAAATAAAAGATGTCTCTTTTTTTAAATGTATATTCATTTTGAGCTAGAGCGAGAGAGCATGTGCATGCAAGCAGAAGAGGGACAGAGAGAGAGACAGACACAGAGAACGAGACAGAAAGACAGAAAGAGAATCCTAAGCAGGGTCTATGAAGTCAGCGTTGAGCTGGATGTGGGGCCTGATCTCAAGAGCCATGAGATATGACCTGAGCTGAAATCAAGAGCTGGACGCTCAACCGACTAAGCCACCCAGGTACCCCTAAGAGATGCTTAATTAATTCCTGGTGAGGTGATAAGGGAAAAGAGAAAGCACAGTAAACAATGTCAGAAAATTATAAAAGACAGAGAGGGGCTCCTGGGTGGCTCAGTCAGTTAAGCATCCAACTTCGGCTCAGGTCATGATCTCGCGGTTCGTGGGTTCGAGCCCCACATCAGGCTCTGTGCTGAGCCCCACGTCAGGCTCTGTGCTGACAGCTAGCTCAGAGCTTGGAGCCTGTTTCAGATTCTGTATTTCCCTTTCTCTCTGACCCTCCCCTGCTCATGTTGTCTCTCTCTCTCTCAGAAATAAATAAAGCATTAAAAAAAATTTAAAAGAGAGAGAAAACATCAGTATAGATCCAACAGACTTTAAAAAGATAACTGAAGTGATGAAAGCATTCTGGCTCTTGATAGGCATTTTCCTATCTGACTGTACAGTGCACTTACAATCTGAACATGTCACTATATATAAATTATATCTCAATTTTATTTTTTATATATTTTTAAATTATTATTTCTGACAGAGAACAGAGCATGAGCGGGGGAGGAGGAGAGAGAGAGGGAGACAAAGCAGGCTCCAGGCTCTGAGCTGTCAGCACAGAGTCCAAAACAGGGCTCAAACTCACAACCTGAAAAATCATGACTGAAGCTGAAGCTGGATACTTAACTGAATGAGCCCCCGTGACGCTCTTATATCTCAATTTTAAAAAATGAGAGGGTAGTATAAACAACTTCATGATGATATGTTAGTAAATTTAAAGACACCTTAACAAAAACATTGATTAGTGTATAGAAAATGTGAACAGTCCCCTAACTCTCAAAGAAACTGAAGTCATAATTTAAACACAAAGAAATTTCTACTAGGCTTCACTAGTGAATTCTACCAAACATTTAAGAAAGAAATAAGGCCAATCTTACACAAACTTATTACTGGTAAATGAGAAAAGAAAAACACAAAACCCAACTCATTGTATTAGGCCAATACAGCCTCAATACCAAAATCTGACAGATATTACAAGCTAATACCATACAAAAACATAAATGCAAAATTCTTTTATTGTATACTAAGCACAAAAAATCCAGGAATATACTAAAAAGAATAATGAATCATGATCAAGCTGGATTATATAATTCAGAAATTATATTTAGGTATAAATTAAACTATATTTACAGAATAAAAGAGAAAATCATATCATCTCAGCAGATATCAAAAATGTACAAAATTTAACACAAGTGATTTAAGTGGCAAACTAGACTTGTGGTGGTACGGCCTGGGGCCTGAAGCCTGGGGCTAGGGAGAGGCGGGGCCTCAGGGCTGCGGGGCCACCAAGTGTTTGGCAGGGCATGAGGGAGGGCCAGGCCGGGCCCCAAATGAAAAATAAAATAAAAAATAAAGTAGGAAACTAGGAATAAGAGGAAAACTAGGAATAAAATTCCTTAATCTAAATAAGGGGTATCAACAAACTATATACAATAAGCATCATACTTAGTGGTGAAATGCTAAAAACTTTGCTTCTGAGTCAAGAATGTCCACTCTCTACGTTTCTGTTCAACATTATGGAAGTCCCAGTAAATAACGAAAGAAAAAAAAAATTATGTGAGATTGGAAAAGAAAAAATAAATTGCCATTATTTATAAGTGATATGCTTACGTATATAAAAAATACAAAATATATAGAAAATATAAAAGTATATACAGATCAGTAGATCATACAACAATGAACCAAAACCAATTGTAATTCTAGATACCAGCAACAAACAGAAACAGAAGTTTTTAACGATAACTCTTTTTTTTTTTTTTTTAATTTTTTTTTAATGTTTTATTTATTTCTAGGAGAGAGAGAGAGACAGCTTGAGCAGGGGAGGGTCAGAGAGAGAGGGAGTCACAGACTGAAACAGGCTCCAGGCTCTGAGCTGGCAGTCAGCACAGAGCCTGCCGCGGGGCCCGAACCCACGAACCGCGAGATCATGACCTAAGCGAAAGTCGGACGCTTAACCGACTAAGCCACCCAGGCGCCCCATTAACGATAACTCTTAACAGAGATGTACAAGATCTCTATGAGGAAAACAATGAGAAATTAAACACAACCCAAATATAAAATCATCAGTGCGCCTGGGTGGCTCAGTTGGTTAAGCATCCAACTTCAGCGCAGGTCATGATCTCTCAGTTCATGAGATTGAGCCCCATGTCCAGCTCTGTGCCAACAGCTCGGAGCTTCAGATTCTGTGTCTCCCTCTCTCTCTGCCTCTCCCCCACTAATACTCTGTCTCTTTCTCTCTCTCTCCCTCAAAAATAAATAAACACTAAAAAATGTCAAAATATCACAATAAACAAATTTTTAAAAAATAAATAAAAAATAAAATCCAGGAAGTGTTTTTTTCCACCTAAACTTGACAAGCTCATTCTAAAATGTATATGGAAAAATAAAGGACAAAGAATACTCTAAGACATTCTTGAAGAATGAGGTAGGAGGATTTGATTTACTGGATATCATAACTTACTATATACAGAACTACAGTAAATTGAGATATTTGTGTATAGATGTTAAGATAGACAAATAGGTCAGTCAAAAACTAGAAGACCCAGAAACAGATCCATGCATACACGAGTACTTCATGTTGGACAAAGATGGTATTGTAGAGCAGAGCACTTCATTAAACAACAATAATAAACTGATATAACTGGATATGCACATAAAAGGTGAAAGTTGAATTCTCTCTCACACCATATATAAAACAAATTTCTACTGGAATATACATTTGAATGTGAAAGAAAAATAAAGCTCATATCTTAAAAATGTCTTTGTGACCTTAATAGGGGTTAAAAAAATTAACCAAAACAGAAAACACTGACCAGCCTGACAACAAAAGATATCATTAAGACAGTTAAAGTAGAAAATTTTGCAACACATACAACAAAGGATACACTATTAGTATATATAAAGAATGCCCATAAATCAAGAAGGAAAATTTCAAATAACCCAAATACAGTAAAAACTTGGATTGTAACTTGCTCTGCGAGTGTTCTGTAAGATAAGCAAACATTTCTCATAAATTTTAACCTGATAAACAAGCAGTGTCTTGCAACATGAGTAGTGTGTGATGCTGAATGTCACATGAGCACAACTGAGTCCATGATTCTTGAAATTCACTTTGATATAGAAGTGTTTTGGATTATAAATATGTTTCTGGAACAAATTATGCTCGCAAACCAAGGTTTTCCTGTATTTAAAATAAGCATATCACAAGAGAATATCTAAATTACCATAAATACACAAAATGGTACACCACTTCATTATATTAATTATGGAAATGCAAAATAAAACCACAATGAGGAGCAACATCAACAAAAACAGCAGAGTGAGGAGCTCTGAAAGTCCACCACTTGATAAAAGCAACTAAAAAGATGACAAAAACAGAATCAACTTTTTTCGGAACTCTGAAAATTAACCAAAGGCTTGCAGCAACCCAAAAGCAGGTATAAGTCAACAGAAAATGATTGAATGTTGATCAGAACAGTGAACTTTCAGGAATTTGGACTTCTCCTATTCCCATTCTCCTGTTCCCCATCAGTCTCAAAAACCAACAGCCTGCACTCCCCTACTGGAGTAAAGAGAACAAGGCTGCAATTCTTTCAAGCTTCGTTCCAAAAGTGGAGCCATCATTTGAAGCCTGTACTATATAGGCCTGTCTCTATTCAAAACCACTTGAAACTTACCCCATGCTAAAAGCTTCTCCCCAGCAGCCCTTGAAGACAGTATTAAGCTTTCTGAGGCTGTCTGAGATGTAGCAAAGAATATATTAGGCAAAAATCTTAACAGGAAATACTGAAGAATGAGATATCCATAAGAGGCTTTGAAAAGAAAAGACAGATTCCTGGGAAGACAAAAGGCCATGCGCACATGTAAGGCTCTGAGCATGCTCTGCGTTGCATACATAAGTAAGAAAGACCTAATAGAGCCATAAGCTCTCACCTTCATCCTGAAGCCCTATGCAACAAAGAAGTGCAGGCTAAGGTACACTTGTAAACTGCCTGGCTGACCTTTGAGGATGTGTCCCAACACGCACCCAGAGGCCTTTGGCAAAGACTGGAAGGAAGTCTTGGTGGTTTTGAACACTTAAGAAAATCTCTGTCCAATTTTAGTTGATCACTAAGCTGAGCAGGCAGATAAAAAATGCAGACTTCACAGAACTGGTTTAGAAGTCCCAAAACAAACAACTACTACAATAAGCATGAGCAACAAACCCTGCGGAGGGGGGAAAACTGGTTTCTAGAGTTGCCACATGACATTACTTGAAATGTTCAATTTCAACAAAAATGAGACATGCAAAATACCAAACATACAAAACCCATGTACAGGGGGAAAAAGCAATCAACAGAAACTATACTTGTGGAGGCCCAGACACAAGGAATTTATATGAGGTATCTTAAATATGTTCAAATAGGAACAAAGGAAATCATGTCTAATAGAACTAAAGGCAAGTATGGGAATCATGTGTCAAAAAATTAGAGACTATTAATAAAGAGATAGAAATTATACAAAAGAATCAAACAGAAAAATCTATTGTTGAAAACACAATAGTTTAAATAAATGAAAATTCACTAGATAGGTTCAACCACAGGTTTCAGCAGCAGAAAAAATAATCAGGTGATGTGAAGATAAATCAATTGGGATTTTCCAGTCTTGAGGCTATCCACGAGCAGAAAGAAGAATGAAGAAAAATAAACGGCTTCAGAGAACTGTGGGAAACCATTAAATATACCAACACACACAATGGGAGTCCCAAGAGAAAAGAGGGAGATGCAGAAATAATACTTAAAGAAATAAAACTTCTCAAATTTGGTGAAAAACATTAATCTATACATTCAAGAAGTTCAATGGACTCCAACTAGGATAAACTCAAGAGACCCCACCTAGCTACATCATCAAACTACCGAAAGAAAAGACTGGAGATGGTGACTTGTCAGATAAGGGATTCTCAAGATTAACAGCTAATTTCTCATCACAAAACATGGAGGTCAAAAGGCTGTGGGACAGTGTATGCAAAGAAAAATATGAGAAGAAAAAAAAACTGGCAAGCAAGAATTTTATATCCAGCAAAACTAATAATCAAAACAATGAAGGAGAAATTTACACATTCCCTAAGAAGTCTGTAGCTCCAGAGCCATTCTCTCAGAAATACTAATGTGAGTCCTCTGGCTGAAATGAAAGGGCTCTAGACAGTAACTCAAATCCACATGAAGAAATAAAAAGCACCAGTAAAGGTAAGTACATAAATATAAAATATAAAAGATAATATCAATGTATTTCTTGTTTAGAGCTCCTTTTCCCCTCTGGTTTAAAAACAATTACCAACAGTAATAATTATAAATCCGTGTTGATGGGCATATAATGTATAAACAAGCAAACTATATGATAATGAAAGTATGCTGGGGAGGATCACAGCTCCATAGGAACAATGTTTTCGTATATTATTGAAATTAAGTTATTATTATTTTTTTTAAATGTTTTTTATGTATTTCTAAGAGAGAGAGAGAGAGAGAGAGAGACAGCGTGAGCAGGGGAGGATCAGAGAGAGAGGGAGTCACAGAATGAAACAGGCTCCAGGCTCTGAGCTGGCAGTCAGCACAGAGCCCGACGTGGGGCTCGAACCCACGAACCGCGAGATCATGACCCAAGCGAAAGCTGGACGCTTAACCGACTAAGCCACCCAGGCGCCCCGAAATTAAGTTATTATTAACCCAAACTAAATTGTCATACATTAAAGTGTTAATGATAATCATCAGGACAACCACTGAGAAAATAAATAAAAAATACATAGAAGAAACAAGGGAATTAAAACAGTAGATGTAAATCCTACCTCACTAATACTTATATTAGACATACTTGTGATACACTCTCCAAATAAAAGCCATAAGGGATGGCAGTTCACATGTACCCAACTAACAGACTGACAATAAGTAACAGTCAAAACATGGAGCAATGGGAATTCTTACACAGCCGATGGGCACATGAATTAGAACTTCTTTGGAAAAGTGTTTGGGATGATCTAGTGAAGATAATACACAAATCTGGTAACCCAGCACATCCACCCGTAGCTGTGCACACACCTGAAATACGTGTACAAGTGCAGCAACACAGGTGCATGAGCATCACAGCAGCAGTATCCATGGAGGCAAAAACGGAAAACCACCCAGCCTAGAGTACACAAAACGAGGTACCTCTACACACACCGACATGGATGGGTCACACAAATGAAACGTTGAGCAAAAGAAATCAGACTTTTAAGATACAACTGAGGCAGGGAGGAAAAAAAAAAACGGGCAACACTAAACCACAGTGTTTAAGGATACATGGTAAAGTAGTAATTCTATACAGAAGAGCATGGGGGTGAGTACAGGTCAGGATGCGGGAGTTCAGTACTGTTCCACTTGGTGAACTGGATGACGGTATACAGCATTAGCTCGGTGGTAATTCGCTGATGCATGTGAGTATGTACATATTGGCACAGTTTCGTTTTGTATGCTTTCTTTTATGGTGCTAAATACCACAATGAAGATTTTAAAATGTTTAACACAGACTTAAGCAAAACAAAATGTGTGAAACTAGGTATCCAAAACACATTCTTGTCCATGAAGAGACAAAGCAAAACAGAGGAGAGAGTTGAGAGGAAAATAATAAATTTCTGGCAAAATACTGCAAACCCGTCACTGCAAGTGTTAACGAAAAACATAGCCTCTTACTTGATCAAGATTTGAAAGGCTGTTAGGATCCTGACTCAGACCTTGGTACTGTCCTCGGAGTCGGTCACCAGCAGCTATTTTCCTAAACTTCTTCAGATCCACCACATATAGTGCACTGGATAGAGAAGAACTACTTGTTACAACCATGGATTATGGCAGAAAGAGTAACCAACCCCACTGAACAATGGTCACCAGGTAAACAAACATTGTGGCCTCTCTTTGAAAAAGTAAGCTGTGGCCTCCAGGTGGAGCTATGACAGGAAATTAATGCAAAATGCATACTCTGCCATAAGCTCTCTTTCGTCACTCTTTCTTAATCAACTGCCCCCCTTATTTAGCTGCCTTAAGTCTCTGACAATAGGAAACTTCTACCAAAGGTCAGCAGATTAGGTAATAAAAGCTGACCATCAGTCTAAAATAGCCTTATAATGTTTTTTTCTTTAACATTTTTATTTATTATTGAGAGACAGAGAAAGACAGAGCATGAGCAGGGGAGGGGCAGAGAGGGGGAGACACAGAATCTGAAGGAGGCTCCAGGCTCTGGGCTGTCAGCACAGAGCCTGACGTGGGGCTCGACTCACAAACCGCAAGGTCATGACCTGAGCTGAAGTCGGATACTTAACCAACTGAGCCGCCCAGGTGCCCTGTAAAATAGCCTTATAATGTTTTAAATGTTGCTGGAAAACAAATCCCACACCGTTATGGATCTTTTGGACCAAGGACATAACTAGTGATAAAGAAACCCCCAGGGGCACCTGGGTGGCTTAGTCGGGTTAAGCGTCCGACTTTCACTTAGGTCATGATCTAGCAGTTCGTGGGTTCGAGCCCCGCGTCGGGCTCTGTGCTGACTGCCAGCTCAGAGCCTGGAGCCTGTTTCATTCTGTGACTCCCTCTTTCTCTGACCCTCCCCTGCTCATGCTGTCTCTCTCTCTCTCCTAGAAATAAATAAAACAAAACAAAGCAAAACAAAACAAAAAAAAAAAAAAAAGAAATCCCCAAACCCCAACATTTATCTCTGTACATGCTGCTTCCTACATATCCCCAGACCTTCCATATCTTCCAAACCACACTGCCAAGAGCAGATAATGCAATGCTGCACAGTCTGACCTAGGGGTTCTACTTCTAGGAATTTGTCCCACAGACATATTTGAAACACACCAAATGATGTATTTAGTTATTCACCGTAACACTGTATGTCATAGCAAAAGGCCATAAATAACCCACATATTCCAGAATAAAATGCAGATGTAAGAAGGAAGGTCTCTCAACACACTGACATAAGATCTACTCGAGACAGTAAATAAAGGAAGGCACAAAACTGTAAATATAATGGTATATTTTGTGTAAAAAAAGAAGTCTAGTTGTTAAGTAAGAATGAAGAGACTCTAGGGGCTCCTGGGTGGCTCAGTTGGTTGAGCATCTGACTCTTGATTTCAGCTCAGGTCACAACCTCATGGTTCATGAGTTCGAGCCCCGCATCATGCTCTACACTGATGTGCAAAGCCTGCTTGGGATTCTCTCTCTCTCTCTCTCTCTGCCCCTCCCCTGCTTGTGTGCTCTCTCTCTCTCAAAATAAATATTAAAAAAAAAACAAGAAACTTTGGAAGGACATACTGCAGTAAGTTAATAGATGATGTCATCTGCACTGTTATAGGAGTGGGAATTGGGTTGAAAACAGAATTGGGAGGGCTTCTTATAGTATATGTTTTATAATTTTTATTTTTGAGCCACATTAATGTATTACCTATTCACAATTTGAAATATGTAAAATCAATTTTTTAAGAAAAGAAAATCAAACAGCATTGGGAGTACTCCTTTTTTCAGTACCTGATATGATACTTTCGCCCAGCCAAATGACTGGCCCAGTACCCTGACTTCCAGAACCTGTATCCATCCATTTCTTTTCGGCTATCACAAAAAGGAGTATAGCCATAAGGAGCACCGTCCAAGTTGAAATCTCTTAACTCTTTCAGATCTGCTCGTACGATCTGGAGAAAGATCACAGGTCATTTGTTGAACAGCCTTGCACACAGCAGTTTCCTTAAAGCACACATAGTCTCACTGAGACATCACACAGGGCAGCTCTGAGGTTAGCGGCATGGGCTCCAGCAGCAGACCAGGTGAAGCCCAGATCCCCCGGCTGGTTTGCGGCTGCCTTCACTAACACGGAAGACCCTTTGTGTAGTCGTGGCACACAGTACTCTAAGGGTTCAAAAAGGTGGAAGTGAAACATTTACACTGTTTAGCTTCTCTGTGATGGAGTTTCCCCAACGGTAAATTGGAGACCTCACAGCACTCCATGAATTAATATATGGCATGGAGCAAGTGCTCAACAAAGATTAGGTGCACTTGTATGAGGACCCAGGAAGCCTGCTCCAGGTCGAGTGGCTGTGACACAGGGAGGCAGGGGAGGAAGGGAACCCCAACAAGGTGGATGAAGTTTCTGGACGCATGGCCTCTGCACACGTTCTATGACTTCCATCCAGATGATTACCTCAGGTTTCAGCTGGCTCAGGGAAAGGAGGAGGTTGTAAAGGAGAACTATATCAACAATTTTTGAGTCTGTACGCTCTAAGATTACAGTGTGTTCCTTTCAAGTCAAATCTTGACATGAGGAAGAATATCAGAGGAATTCCAAATTTTCAAAGCTAGGCATCTATCTGGTAGAGCTGTCTCTCTCTTACCATGCCAATAACTCCTAGCTTTTGGGTAATTAGAGATGATGGCAAACACTGTCAAACCTCAATCTTCCAGGTTTTAGTCTGTACATTAAATGAATTAAGACACAAAATTACATGCATGATGTAATCACAACTATGTAAAAGAGGCACAGGAAAAAAGATGAAAAGGAGATCCATCAAATGCAAATTTTAAAAGTGACCACACCTGGGTGGACCTTTTCATATATTCTAAATAATGTAACAGAAGCATGTATCCTTCTGTAACTAGAAAAGTAAAATCATTTAAAAAGGAGACGGAAGTCTAATTTAATACAAACTGTATAAAGCTGGCTTCTAAGAGCTTACTTACCTGATCAGCATCCACAAACAGGAATTTGTCAACCACCAGTGGGAAGAGCACGTCCAAGAAGAGGATCTTATAGCCCCAGATGATGCGCTGTTTCTCAGTCTGCTGATGAAGCCACCGGGGCCATTTGTACTGAACAAGCTCATACTGGAAATTGTATTCATTTGCCATATAAGGTATGAACTCCTATTTTTGGACACACAGAACAACAGACAACCATTTTTATCTGACGAAGAAAAGCGACTCTAATGTAAGTCAGCCACCATGATTATGGCACAAGTAAAGCATATTTACCACAACAGTGACTTAAAAAATACAGAAATCTGACCCTGACTCACCTGTGACTAAAACACATATAACTTGTCAAAAACCCCATTTCTTCAGGACTTCTGATTACCATGTGGAAATGACAAATCTTTCAGTGAAGACTTTTAGGTTTACGTGTGTGCGTGTGCGTGTGTGTGTGTGTTTTATGGAAATGAACTTTATTTGTCAAAACTTACAGTAAAACATGTTCTGAGCTTGACTCAAAGCCTTTCTCAGACCTGGGCCTAACCCAGGGAAAGACATGGCAGATCCAAACATTCTGAATAAATGTGTTTTTAAGTTTTTCAGATCCTAAATACAAGTACCTACAGGGGACCAGAAGTGAATTCATAAAAGTTGTTTAGTAACTTCTATAGAACCACAACAACAAAAGCACAAACAGATCAAAGTTAGATGACAAACATTAACAATGTAAATAAAGCGGAAAACTTCCCAGGCCGGTGTTTCATGCTGTACAGACAAAACGTCACTTCCAGCGATCACTGCTGTTCGCGAGACAACAAACAATCCTCCCCACTGGAAACTGGCACTGCGCCTTCCAATTAAACTAGAATATACACGCTCAGAGGAAGAGAACAGTAGTTCATCAAAACTAGAGATTCAGGGGCACCTGGGTGGCTCAGCTGGTTGAGCTGATTTGGGCTCACGCCATGATCCCAGGGCTGTGGGAGCAAGCCCCACGTCAGGCACCGCACTGAGCGTACAGCCTGCTCAAGATTCTCTGCCTCTCCCGCCCTCCCATAGCCCCTCTCTCCTGCTTGCACTCTCACACTAAAAAATTTTTTTTAATTAAAAAACATACAAAGATACAGATTCTTGTTACCCAAACTTCAAATAGGTCATAATTTTGTGTTTGGTTTTATAATGACTGTTCCCCTAAAACAGTCCAGGCTAGAAGACTAATCAACACACAGTATGCACTGAGCTATGGAAACCCAAGAAAGGGAAGATTTTAAAGTCACACAAATAACAGAAGCAGTAATAAGTATATTGTACCATTGTATCTCCTTTCCTCTCTCATGAGAACAAACCTTAAATGTGGGTGACAGATAATTCTTCAAGAACCAGAATTTCACAGGCGTCTTGGTATTCTTCAGTACTGACAGCATCATTATACTGTCAAACAAAAGCAAATAATAATCAATAATAATTTTCCAATGCTTTTTAATCTCAACAAAACTGAACAGAGTTGATTTAAGACTGCTAAATGTTTTTCACGGCAAAGCTAACTGATGGCAGAAAGAGACTCTTAGTGATGAAAAATGGAAAACTGCACTCATTATAAAGTTATCACTGAATGGAAAAGAAAGAGTATTTCTCACCTATAAAAATATACCTGACAAAGGCAGATGTTTTCATCCTGTTACATCTTTAAATACTCTGCCTCCTGAACTGTCATATTAACTAGGGTACAAATGAATAGTGGAGGCTGCGGCTAACGGACTACATGGCTCTGAAAAGAAAACCTGGAAGCCGCAGCAGCTCTGTGTGACTGCACTGCCCCACAGCCTATCCTGCAGACCTGCTAGCGAGGAGGGCACGAAGGGTCAGGGGATGGCATGTGGCTACAGCGTCAGGATTTCCCTACTATGAAAACACATTGAATCAAGGAATTAAATTGAGTTATTACTAACATTTGACATTACTATTTTAGGTCAGTTATTATTTCTTGATAACAGAAGGTCAGACCTGAATAAAACTACAGCTTAATTATTTGCCATACTAGATTTGTCATGGAAAATTAAAAGTAAAATGAACCCTGGCATGAGGAAAGTCACTCTCAAGCAAAGGAGCATATTCACGGCCGAGCCTTTCTCCAGTAGCCACTGCGTCAACCAGCCCGTGGATACAGTCTCTACTTGGCTCTGGCTGTGTGACCTCAGGCAAATCTCTTCACCCCCTGAATCTGTCTGTAGAACAGAGGTCTTCTTTGTGAGAACTAAGATCACTCCTGGCTCTATGTGCCTATGCATATCTAGGCAGGAGGTCACTGGCCCTGGTCCACTCTACTCTCTGTGCTAACTTCATGACTTCTGGGTTAAGCAATGCTTGGTGGCCAATTAGACACCATTATTTACAACGTGTGCATGGTGGTATCAAAGGTTTACAGTCTTGTAATATCCACACAGATACATTTACCATACAGCTAGACTTGATGAGACTGGCAGATCAAAACAAACACAACTATATATTCACAATCCTCACAGTGCTTCAAATATACAGAAGCATAATGGACAGTAAGCCATGAAACATTTACTCTCTTACTCTCTAAATAAGAACACTGTGACAAACTCATTCGTAATGTGCTGAAATAATCAATATGACTAACCGAAGAAATCTTTCATAGAGATGACCAGATGCCACGGAGAAAATATTAATTATGTCATCTTTATCTTGTTTCACTTCCTCAGTCTTCTGTCCTCCCGTAAAGCCCCTATAATAATGAAGGTAAAAACAAGAACACCTGAAATGCTGGTACAGACACACAGTCCTTTGGTGGGGGTGAGCTATGGAGATGGTGTTTCCCATTCTGGGTCCTTCCCTAGAGGGAGATGCAGTGGGAGCTGACAAAGCATCCACTGGTGCCCTGGGAGGGCACACGAGAGCCACGCCACCACAGGATAGCAAAAAAGATGCTACCTGCAAGGTCCTGAGTAGCTTCAGAAACAAACTGAACATAGGCGAGCAAACTCAATGCTCAACAAACAGAATGCGAGCCACTCACTGGGAAGTAAACTGGGCAGTCTGAAAGACAGGCACAACCCAGTAAGAGTCACAAAGTAACTACTCCATGGCGGGGGACATTACCCTCCTTCAGTTCGCCCGTGGAAAACATCCACCTGCTCTAAGTAGAAGTGCAAGGTTTGCTGCAGAGCACAGCCTCTGAAAGGCCCACATGGGATTCTTACACTCAAAAGAAGGGACAGATGGGGCTTATATCTCAGTTTTTCCTTAAAAATATATATATATATTTTTAATGGTGCCAATTTACCATTTGAAGGAGTCCCAAAATCCAGATTCATTCTCGTTAGTTCCGTCACTCAGCAGGTCTTCATTCACCATGTCCGCCTTCTTCTGAACCTGCGACCGTATGTGAGGGGTACTGTGAACAGTAGGGAACGAAGTCCCTACTCCCTACAGCCAAGTCTAGGCCTGTAACTCTGTCTGGTGCCCACACACAGGAGGAAGAAAGCT
Organism: Hyaena hyaena; assembly: GCF_003009895.1. Classification (NCBI taxonomy): domain Eukaryota; kingdom Metazoa; phylum Chordata; class Mammalia; order Carnivora; family Hyaenidae; genus Hyaena; species Hyaena hyaena. The sequence goes on along the minus strand of NW_024081074.1, from coordinate 1,120,712 downwards.
GTACCAGAGGCAGGCACAGCCCACCTACAGTCTAGACCAGTTCAGCAGAAGAATCTTTGACATGTCACATTAACACCTCAGGTGACGAGACAGAAACCTCTTGTTACTCAATAACTGTCTGAAGTCTGAAAAAAAGTCAAAGAACCTCAAATTCAACTGTACAGGAAGTAGCCTGAGCAGAACCAGCAGCGCCATCCACCCAGCTGACAGCTGTTCCAGGGAAAGAGTGCAGCCCGCGTGAGCGCTGGCCATCAGGATGGAGTCACTTCGTGCCACAGCCTGTTTTCAGGACTCACCAGGATGAAAACAGGTTGAATCTTCTTACCAGCACAGGGAGCAGTTTTCTGCTCCTCTGTGTGTGGTCTGCTTTAGACTGTACTGTGTGTAATGACTGTTTATTCTATAATACCTTTCACTTGAATTTAAGGCACTAAGAACTTTAAAATTCTGGGACGTGAAAAGAAATGAAACAGGGCTACCAATTATTACTGTTGTTGAAATTTTCACTGTCATTCTTCCCAGTTTTCTGAGAACAGGGAGCAATAAAAATGTGAACTATGGCTATGTAAGCAACATAGTATCTATGAAAACACCTGACTTAAAATGAGACTTGTATTGCTCACTGAAATTACCCAAAAAGTGCAATCTCTCAGCTGAAGAAAGCCACAAACGTGTATTTATGAAAGACATTTCGCATTTAAAGAAGCACTCCTATAAACCCTACAGTAAACTTCCAAAGGTGAATTAAAGTCTGACTGGATTCTTTTCCTTCCCCACCAGCTTTACCGAGAGAAAACTGACAAACAATACTGTGTAAACTTCAGGTGTACAATGTGACGATCTGATATGCACATATGTTGTAAAACAACATTGTTGTAAAACAATGATCACAGTGATGGCATTATCATCAGTTAACAAATCCATCTATTTCTACACAAGAGCTACTGAATGCCAGAATACTGCTACTTTTACCCACTATAAAAGTCCCTGCCTTAGTATTACCAAGCTCACCTTCACTTTAATAATTTTGCTCTTGAAGTTGTTGAGGACGACAACAACTTCATCAGCATCAGGAGGAGAATCTGTACCGTCATGGCTTAGAGAGAAAAGAAAGGGAAAGAGTAAGACAGATGTTTCAAATCACAATTCTTGAAATGCAGTAAGTAGTCTGATATCACTTTATCATAAAGGAGCTTTCCAGAACAAAATACTTTTCTGCAACCTGCAGGAATTCCCTTCAAGCTACACAGAAGCACTTGTCAGAATCTCTGTCCTTCAAACATGGAGCATTTCAATCACTCACAGCCCAGACTGCCTTGAGTCTCCCCTTTAAATTACCTTCCATAGTGTGAGAGGCTCCTAGTGCTGGCGCACTTCACACCTGTGTTTACAGTCGGAGCCCAGCTCAGTGCCAGCAATAAAGGAGTAGCCAGTGGCATGAGCTGCTGTACCATCACTGGAAACATATCACTTCTACTCTTTCATGGACAAGTAACAATGCATGGCTCTACCTCAGAGTTCGGTAAAGCCATCTACTCTATCCTTCTGCCCGGACGTACACAATTAGCCATGTCAAGGCCCCATAACTCAATCTGGGGCCCATACTCTGGAGAAAGAACTATAAAAAGCTATTTGTAGGCAGATCTGGGACAGAAGAAGAACAATTTTAAATCAGAAATAAGATACCCCCAATCAACTATAATGGCTAAAATTTCCAGGTACCAATTTTCAAGATGTTAAGTGCAGAAACGCCACAATAAAATATAAATTCATTCATTCACTGTCATCCTGCAGACAGCAGAGTTCTCAGGAAAGGTAAGATTCTGATGAGAGAGCATCAAACGCTCCAGAGACTAGGAATATCTAAGAGGAAGGGAGGGCTAGACAACAGGAAGAGAGGAGGACTCCACACTCCCAGAGAAGGGGAAAGAATGGCCAGGGAAAGGGCACACAGCAGGCAGAAGGGATGAGGTTCAGAAGAACAAGTAAACTTCTCATGACAGGATCAAATGCTACAAAACCGTATGTGGAAAAAACATTATTTAGAGGAAAACCTGGTATTTACAATGACTATGTTCTTATAATAGCGTCAAGAATCCACACTGCTTTCATGAATGTTTGTAAGATCTTCTAGAACTAAGATGACACAACAAGAGGGTGTTTTAAATGAACGCTATGGAAATCACTCCCTAAAAAACTGACACAAAGTCTCTTCACAGAGCTTAAAGCTAATTTAAATTGTGTTAAGCAAAATTTAGATTACACTTTTTAAAAGGCTGTATAATTTTTTTTAAACTAACAGCCATTTGTAGCAAACGTGAAGGCAGAAGCCTGGCTACTGATGAAATGCTCTGGAAGTACTTCCTTATTACCACGGACCAGGAAGGCCAGGGCTAGCCCCAAGATTCACAGCCATACCTTCCATGAGCTGTGGATCTGCAAGTCACCCGGAGTCGAGAAATACACTGTCTCAGTAAAAAAGCTTAGCTGTTCATCATTTCTTTTCTCCTTTCCTGAAAGGACTCAATTTCTCATCTGTGTGTGGTTTTCACCACAGTGACAGAATGACCTGATTCAGAGACACTGTCAGCATAAGAGAAAGACTGAAGAGTGAAACCTAACTATACTCATTAGTGTTTATACTGCTTATCACCCAATCATACCCTGATAATTGTTCTATACTCAATTTCCTGGAAAAGCATGGTTTCATCACATATAAATTAGGTTCCTATTCCCTAACTGCCAGTGTAGTACTCAGTACAAGCAGATTCTCTGCAAAATGTTCTGGGAAAAAAAAGCACCTCCATCACTTGATCGTACCTGTATATTCTATAAATATCTTCAGAACGACCCTTCCTTAATCTGAGAATCCAAGCTCCTGGGTTGGCCTTTAATTGAAAGTAGCCCTAGGGCAAGAAGAAAGACAAAGTTTAGTTCTCATCAAAATGCTATTTCTGAGGGACAGTTACTTCCTTTTCTGAACTACCAGTCACTTATATTTTATGTGCCACGTGTGAAGAAGCTACAAGTCTCCAAAGCCAGGAAAAATGCTGTCCATTCATAAGCAATGCATCTGCAAGGGGCCAATTTGATTAGAGCTGAATATTCAGAATGTGATAGCATTTTTTAGGCTGACATATAATAATTCCAGTCTATAAATTTAAGTAAACTTATGATTTTCATATTGACCAAACTGCCAATTATGAACCTGAATCTCATATAAGTGAGACTGCTTGAGTTCAGAAAGCAAACTGCTCCATCATAAATCATACTGCCCAAATTAACGTGACTCAATACCACCATGTGAGGATGCACTCATTATTTACCAGATTGGCCATAACAATGGTATCCACAATGACAGGGTTGGCCGAAGTTCCTAATGTAAACTGTAGTCCTCGTGGGGGCTGGCCTGTGGTGATGTCATAGCAGTGACCTTCTAGTAAGAGGTACTCCAGTTCATACTCCGCAGCCACTACACTATCCACCTGCAACAGCAGAATTAAATCACTTGAAAACTACTCAGCAATAAAAAGAAACAAACTACTGAGACATGCAACAACAGTGATTTCAAATGCATTGTGCAAAGAGAACAAAGCCAGATATACAGGGCTGCATACTCTATGGTCATATTTCTAAAAATTCAAGGACAGGCAAAACTATAGTGACAGGAAGGGGCACAAGAGAACTTTCTGGGGTGATGGAAATGCTCTGTATCTTGACTATACTGCTAGTCAACAACTGTATACAATGTTCAAAATTCAGGTGGGTTGGAAAGAGGAAAAAAACATGATAAGGATAAGACTGCCATCTGGGAAGGTAGTATTGGAAAAAGCATGTTTAAAAAATGCCAAAAGAATAAACAAATCTAAAAGCTAAATAATAAAGATAGAAAAGAATACTACCAGGACTAATTTCCATGAGAAAATGAAGACATAATGAGAAACAGCAGGGAAAAATGTAAATTTACCTTGGCCTTTAGGATATAACTGAAAATACTGCTGTTGTTTTTTTTTTTTTTTTAAATGTTTATTTTTTTATGAAAGAGAGACAGACAGACAGAGCACAAGCCCGGAAGAGGCAGAGAGAGAGGAAGTCACAGAATCCAAAGCAGGCTCCAGGCTCTGTGTCTGAGCTGTCAGCACAGAGCCCAACACAGGGCTGGAACTTATGAACCATAAGATCATGACCTGAGCTGAAGTTGGATGTTCAACCGACTGAGAAACCCAGGCGCCCCAAAATACTGCTGTCCTAAATGCAAATATCCAAATGTATTTGATGGCTCTATAATGGCATAAAACCCTTCATGTTCCACACCAACTGCCAAAATTATTACTGATTCCTTGCAGAAAATGTAATATAATCACAAGGTCTTAGGACAGCCTGGTTTTAGCTAATTAAAGGATTTTTTATCCCAAGCTGGTTCAGACTTGGCTCTGTAATCCTATCTAATGCTAATAACACACTATTTGGAGCTTAATATGTTACTGCTAAACTAAATTCCAAAAGTTTAATAAGGAACGCTACGGAGTAAACCTCCACGAAAGCACCAAGTCCCAAGCTGTGTTTTCAGTGGATACAAGAAACCAGAGAAAGCCTAGGAAAGAACAGCAAAAACTCTTAAGGACATGGAAGAGAGCTACTCTGCATCTGTCCTGTGCCTACTTGCACTGTTCTTTAGTGCTTTTTGTGGCCATTTTATAATTTCCTCAGCAAAAGTTCGTTCAAGGGCAACAACTCCACTTCCTGTTTGTTACAAATCTGGTAGACAGGTTTGAGGTGGGGAATAAGGCAAACGTGTACACAACACTCACCCCTAACTTAGCACCTGAGGGATACTTCTTCACTCTAATGAAAAGAGGGCTGATAAGTTTTCTAATAACTACCTTCAAGTTCCCGTTCTCCCAATTCTGAAGAAGACAGACAAGCAAACAGGCTTCAAATGTAGAATATATTTAGGGTAGACACCGAGACAGATGTCTTAGAAAGGAGGAAGGACCTGAGATGCTCTAAGCTCCTAGTAAGGAAAGACCGTATGTTTTGATTTCTTTGTTAATACGCTCTGATCTAGGTAGAGAGTGAGGGCTGTGAAGAGGTATCAGTGAAACTACACTTGTGAGAGCTCTCAATCTTTGAAAAAGGACTAGGGGGAAAGGACCACTTACCTTAAGTTGTATGAAAATAAGTGGCAAAAAAAAAAAAAACAGAAAAATCAATGAAGCCAAAAGCTGATTTTTCAAAAATATCAACAAACTGACAAACTTTTAGTTGGCTGACCACAAATAAAGAGAGAAGAGCCAACTCATTGAAATCAGCAAGGGAAAGACATTGCCACTAAATTTAAATTTAAAAGACCATGTATAAGAAAATGCTATGACCAACTGTAAGCCAACAAATTATAATCTACATAAAAGGGATAAATTCCTGAGACCCAAACTCCAGAAACTGACTTAAGACAAGATAGAAAATCTAAACAAATCCATAACAAGAGACTGAACTGGTAATTTAAAAATTTTTCAATTACGCAAAAAATATAAAAGACATCTAGTTTGGAAATAAAGAAATAAAACTACCTCTATTTGCAGATGTCATGATCTTTTATATAGGTTTCTACACGAAGAACCATAAAACACTGTTGAAAGAAATTAAAGACCTAAATAAATGGAAAGACCCATGTTCATGGATCAGAATACTTACTGTTAAGATCTTCAAATTGATCTAGGGATTTTAATTCATTCTCTATCAAAATCCCAACAGCCTTTTCTACAGATATTAACAAGCTGATTCCAAAATGCAAAGAACCCAAAATAGTCAAAACTATCTTGAAAATGAGGAATAAAATTGGAAAACTCACCAATTTCAAAACTCACAACAAAGCTACAATAAGACAAGTGTGGCCTAAGGACAGACACACAGATCAGGGAAATAGATCTGAGAATCCAGAACTTAATTCATATTTAGGGCAAAGAGATCTCTGGCAAAGGTATGAAGACTATTCAGCAGGGACAGAATAGTCTTTTCAGCAAACAGCGATATGACAAATGGATATTCACACACAAAGAATAAAGCTGTAACTGTACTTCACACCATATACAAAAATTAACTCAAAGTGAGTAAAAGACTTCAATGTGAGAGTTTAAAACTTTGAAAGTCTTATAAGAAGACATAGGCGTAAATCTTTGTGACCTGGGGTTAAAAGTTGGTTTCTTAGGCATACTACCAAAAGCATAAGGAACAAAAGAAAAGAATAGGTTATTTAGATTTCATTGAGATTAGAAATATTTGTGCTTCAAAAGGACATTTTCCAGAAAGTGAGAGACAGCTAACAGAGTGAAAGAGATTATTTACCAACCATATATTTGGTAAGGAACTTGTATCCAAAATATGCAAAGAATTCTTACAACTCCACAAATATGCAAATTTTTAAAAATAGGCAAAAGATTTAAATAGACATTTCTCCCCAAAGATGATATACAAATAGACAATATACACAAGAAAAGACGTTCAACATCATGGGCAAGAATGAAAAATGGTGCAGTCACCCTTGGAAAACAGTCTGGCAATCCTTCAAACAATTACACACAGAATTACCAGATGATCCACCAATTCTAAGAGAAATAAAACACATCTACAAAAACTTGGACATGAATGTTCTCAGCAGCATTATTTGTAATACTCAAAGAGTAGAAACAACCCAAATGTCTATCAATAAATGGGTAAACAAAACACGGTGTATCAACACGATATTATCTGGCAATAAAAAAGAATTAAATACTAATACACGCTACAACAATAATGAACCCTGAAAATAATAATTTAAGTGAGAGAAGCCAGTTATAACACTATATGATTCTCTTTAGATGAAAAGTCAGAACAGGCAAATCCACAGAGATAGAATGTAGACTAGGGGTGGCCAGAGGTCAGGGGGCACAGGAAGTGATTGCCAATGGGTATGGAGTTTCTATCTAATGGTGATGGCTGCAAAGTTCTGTGTATAGTCTAAAACTACTGAACTATATACCTAAAAGGGTAAATTTTGTGGTATGTGAGGAAAAATCTCAATGAAGGTGTTAAAAATACAATCATATGTAAACATGGACACCTCAGAGGCCTGCCTGTGAGCCAGTCTGTTCAGTCAGAAACTACCAGCACTTCTTAAAAAAAGGTTCTACACATGATTACATACATAGGAGCAATGATATCCTTACCTCTTCTAAATAAATATTATCAAGATCATATGGTGTTCTGACAGACTCCACCATCCAACTCTCAGGTGTGTTCAAATTCAGGGTGAACAGAGGAGACTGTGGCATATCCAAAAATTTTGCTATTGGACCCTTAGCAAAACTATTGTCTGGAGTGAAAGAAATCTCTGGTTCTAAGACGTAACGGTAAAAGCTGAAATTGGAAAGAAAAAAAAGTGAATCTTTTTAATACACCCACAGTCCTTAGGTTCCCAGGCATCCAAACAAAACAAACAAACTATATTTGGAAGGTAGCCCACCACACTTGGAAAGTGTTTCCAAAACCATCTCTTGACCTAATTTTGTCTCCTGTGGTTGTTGCAGGTGCAAGAGAAGAGCGTGAGGGACAGAAATGGGAGGAAAGGTCATTCTTTCTGGTACTGCAAAGGGTGGCTGCTGTTGGAGTCACAAGATTTCCTGAGCACGTTTCCCTTCAGGGAGAAAAAAAAAACCTTTCTTTTTCTCTTAAACACAAAGTCCTAAATGGTGACTGGGTTCTCAGGTGGGCCCTGAAAACACTACTCACAATTGTTTAAATATTTCTCCTATTCAAGAACAGGAGTGGAAGCTGAGAGCTATTTAGTCACTTTCAGTGTCTGAATTCACTTAGAATATAACTTATAATAATTATAGCATAGTACATTTGCACATCAGGAATTTCCCACAGACCCAGCAGCTGCTACCCCGTTACTCTTAAATGCTTCTTATGTAACGTTTTTCATCAGTGGCCATTCTAAGGCTTAGACAATGCGGAGCTAAGCCTGCCCTCCTCCTCAAGACACATGCAAATGACCCTCGGCAAGCTTCCTCGGACAAACATACTACAACTTGAAGTAATTCTGCTCCACTTTTAAGATTAAAAAAAAAAGACAGGCAAGTTTCTTCCTACACCACAACATTTGTTTTTAACTAGGTAAATTTAATAGCTACATTGATACAAAAGTTTTAAAATTAAAGAACAACATAATCCTGAGAGAGGGACAAATGGAGGGCGGAGAAAAGGAAAGGCAGGCAGGCACCCACACGGGGGCCTGGGCTCACGCCGCCTAAATGCTTCCATTCCCACAACACCAAGTTCTCAGAACTTCTGATTAGAGCAGAGATTTAGCAAAACTGAACATTCAGTAAATGATCTTTTCAAACATGAGGTCCACCTATAAGTCCATTTGTTCCTTAACACTCAATACCCGCTTTCAGATTTAATACCACACTTTCAACTGATGTCTTAAAGAGCTATGTTTTACCTTTTTAAAGGCATGTCAGAAAGTTTCGACTGGCAGTTCATAAACACTCTTAGATTCATGTTGATCAGCTGGGTTAAAACCTAAAAGTGCAAACAAGAGACAAAACATCAAAATTTTCCTATAAGGAAACTAAATGATGTTTGAGATGAAATATTTACATTTTCTCTTCAGAAATTTATCACTCTGACACTGAGTTGAGAGAACATCTCTTAATATCTCAAGAAAGACAGAAAGAGAATAACGATCTGCAATAGAGAAATTTCTGGAAATAACAACTCTGGGGCACAATCTAAATCAGATACCCATTTCACTTGGCAAAAAAGTGGCAAATGGGTTACTACCACAGATTACTGCTCCCCATACTGATAGATCATGGAAAATTGTCTATACAAGAAAAATTTTAAAAGTTTTCTAATGTTTATTTATTTTTGAGAAACAGACAGAGCACAAGTAGGGGCTGGGCAGAGAGAGAGAGAGGGAGACACAGAATCCAAAGCAGGCTCCAGGCTCTGAGCTGTCAGCACAGAGCCTGATGCAGGGCTCAAACTCATAAGCTGTGAGATCATGACCTGAGCCGAAGTCAGATGCTTAACCGAATGAGCCACCCAGACACCCCTACACAAGGAAAATTTTAAAGGTTCATCAGTGTAGCTTACATACTACAGTGAGGGAAAAGCATATATATACACACCCACAAAAAGGTTACCTGGTTATACATCAATAAAACTTTACCTTAAAAAGAAAAACTCAGAACTCCCTCTCTCACTGTCCCTCCCTGGTTCTCACTGTCTCTCTCTCAACAATAAATGAACATTAAAAAGAAAAACAAATAAAAACACTGTAGTATTATCTTATACAAATCTACAAGACATGCTAAAATTTTTAAATTGCTAGTTTTAAAAAAGTAAAATGATAAAACAACATTCTTTTACCTTTTTACCTCTTATTCCTTATAAATCAAAACATGGCATAAATTAATTAAAAGACATCTTGCTCTTGAGCGCCTGGTGGCTTAGCTGGTTAAGCATCCGAGTTTGGCTCATGTCACAATCTCACAGTTTGTGAGTTCGAGCTCCACGTCGGGCTCTGTGCTGACAGCCCAGAGCCTGGAACCTGCTTTGGGTTCTCTGTCTTCCACTCTCTTTCTTTGCCCTTCCCCTACTTGTGCTCTCTCTGTCTCAAAAATAAATAAACATTAAAAAGAAAAAAAAAAAAGACATCTTGCTCTAAATAGGACTTTTTTTTTTTTTTTTAGGTACATGAAGAAACCACCCAAACTTGTACCAATTTCCTAAGGTTAAGAGTTGTTTCCAGAGCCACTACCAATTTTTATGAAGACAGGTGCTCTGCCAGATGTCCTGGGGCATTTTCTGATGCCCAGTGAAGAGAGTCACAGGGCCAGTGACCCTTCAGACAGATGTGAACAGCCTCGGAGGCCATGCCTACCAAGAGCAATGGGGCAAGTCTTTGTGCTTCTCTGGTGACAGGGTCAATGACAGCCACGACATCAAAGTACGTCTCCCCTTCCTTCGGTCTCATTTTAATTGCACTACAGAGATCAAAAAGACAAAAAATTAATCTGGTGGAAAACAGGAAACAAACTTAACTTTTTTTTTTTTAAGGCCAACATAAGCTGTCAGCCCTCTCAGCATTTCCAAAAACATTTTAGAACTAGAACAATAAGGCTATATGGTGGTTAACTTTGTTATTACATCTACCTCAAAGCTTGCAAAGCCAGCTAGACTCCACTCAAAAAGAACCAAAACATACGTGTTAAGAGAGGAAAACCAGCTTGAAATTGTATTGAACCAAAAACTGCTAAAAGCTACTGTTTGTTTTTGACAATTACAAACATTATGCCAATTTTTATTTCTTAAGAAGGATATGAGGAGAGAAGGAATAAATGGATTTTTTAAATACAAATAACATGACAGAATCTTATGAGAACCCAACCATGCTGTAGCATTGTTCTCTGTGGACCTTGTCAAACGCCTGTATAAAGATCAGCTGTACTTCAAGAGTAGTACTGTTATAGCAATTTCCTTCCTCCCCCCACCCCCACCCCTACCATGATTTCCCCATATTGTTACACATCAAATATTCTGAATAGGAAATAATCTATTTACCATGTGAATCTGCCATGTTTGCTTAAGCAGTTTCTCACTGCTGGACATTTAGATGGCTTGCAGCCTGTAACTTCCTACATAGACCTTTTTTCATACTTGTGAATTTCTTTAGAGTCAACAAAGTCCTAGACATGAGATTACAGAGCCACAGGATACAAATATCTTCCTGGATAATATGTATTGTCAATCACAAGTCCAGAAGAATTGAGCCAATTCACAAGGATATTAAGTTATACAAATTCTGTCTTAACAAGTGAAAACCAGTAACTGGTTAGATTTCAGGCTGTACTTCTAGGGTTTCTGGGGGAGGACTTGAACATTCCCATCTATGGCTCCAGCTTCACAGCCTCCCTCTGAAGTCACACTGACTTAGATGACTTAAGAGGAGCAAGAGCCTCTGACACATTTTGAAAAGGAATAAACTTGAAAGAATTTCAAAACATCCAATTTTCCAAAATGTTGACTGGCCAAATCAGTGCCTGTCTTTGTGTGGAACAATGTTTTAATGCAGTTCTGATGCTAGCCTCTACTGTTCTGTGCACGGACGCTTACCCAGTGGGAAGAAAACAAAAGCACAAATAAAATGTTAACTAAGAAAGCTGGGTAACTAGAGTTTAAATGGCAATGAAGGTTATTTCAAATCCTAACGGCTCTGGAAATAACCATTGGAATAGCTTTGCACCTGCATCAAAGCAGATGCTTTCAATTTTTGACAAAATTAACAATTCCAGCTGCCAATAATTATTCTAAAATAACTTTTTTTTTTTACTCTAATACAGCTGTTCTCAAAATGTGGCTCTAGACCAGCAGCATCAGCTTCATCTGTAAATTTGTTAGAAACAATCTGTCAGTCACAACCTACACCTCCTGAGAAAGAAACTCTTTAGGTAAAAGCCAAAGTATGAGAGCCACCGCCTTCAATAATCTAGACCTTTGTGCTACTCTACAACTCCAGGAGGAGAAACTCACTAGAGAACGGCTTTACAGAAAACTAGAAGACAAGTCCCAAACAGTCCCTTGGAGGATAGATTCTGAGTGAGGCATGCCCAGGCCAAACCCTGTGACCCTGCAGGGTCTGGGTAGAGTTCTGTGTGATGTGTTCCTGTTCATGTCCCCAGTGTTCTAGGGGACCTTCAGGGTGTAACCAGAAACTGACCCTGTGAGGCCTTCTAACCCCCGCCCCCCACACCACTGTAACAAAAAAAGAGAACAAGCCATATCCCAGAGAAGAAAAGGATTGATATGGAAATGAGAACAGTATAAACTAACAATATCATGCCTAAACATGCTTGCTGTATTAGGGAAAAGACCAGAGAAAAGCCCAAAGTGACAGAAACAGGAACAAGATTTGGGGATCATACACATTTTCATGGATCAAGTAGAGCGAACATCAAAGAAAAACAGTTTGCCCACCTTGGCCACCTTGGCGTACACAATAGCCCCCTGGGGACCCTGTTATGATGCAGGTGCTGACCCAAGAGGTCTGGGCTGGGACCAGAGACTCTGCGTTTCCAGCAAGATCCCTGTGAGCCACACTCTTACACATAACCAGTAATTCAGACCTTTTTGTCTCTCAAAGAAACTTCTGATTTAAATATAACAAACACTCGTTTAACTAATACAACCCCCAATGAGAAGAATGTCTCTAATTATAATGTGTATCATAATAGAATTTGTAATTAGGGCATTTTAATTATACAAGACTCATAGAGAAAATGATGTTCTAAAAAGGGAAGAGGTTCTTGCTCAGAACTCACCATTTGGCCATGAAAGGCAAACAAGATAGCAAGCCAATTAGGAAATATGTTTCCTGCAGAAATAACTGGATGAGTTATTCCTGAAAGTTTACAGTGATGAGAAGATGGGTTCTAATGGGCAATCCAACAAGGGTTAGCAAGGAGCTACGGAAGCCTTCCCCTACTGGCAACGTACGAAATTAGGACATGCAGCCAGTGGGACAGGAGAGGGTCTCCATTCTAGCCTGGATCAAACAGTCTGGTCAAATTTGATCCCTACAAGGACTGGATGTCAGAAAGCATGGGTCAGCTAAACCAAAGTCCAATCTACCCCAGACTATTAAATCAGAATCATAAAGGAGCAGGAGGCAGGCATCTGTATCTAAAGCCTCTAAGACACAATCAAGATCTATAACCTGCCTGGCTACACACAACCTCTACGTACTTCTGAGGTTCTTTCTAAAGACAAGTTACTCTTCTATCCAAGTACTAACCAGGACTGACCCTGCTTAGCTTCTCAGATCAGACGAGATCGGGCGCGTTCAGGGTGATATGGCCATAGACTAAAGACAAGTTAATCTTAAGTCTAATCATGAGGAAAACAGCCCAGACTATGGGACAGTCTATGAAATAACTGGCCTAGACTATTTAAAAAAGTGTCATAAAAGACCAAAAAAACCCCAAAGACCAAAAAGGCAGGGAACAGTTCTGGATTTAAGGAGACTACAGAGACACACAGCAAAGAGCTACAATGTGTGATCTGGACCAAATCAAAGTCATTACTGGGGCTTTAGGGAGGCTGTGGATATGGACTGTGTGCTACTTCCTATCACCGCATGAGGGTTAAGTCTCTGAGGTATGCTATGCAGCAGCACTCCCAGTGCCCAGGAGATACATGCTGAGGAGTTCAGACATGATGTGTAATGATGTCTGAAATGGGCCTTCAAATGGTTCAGAAAAAGGTGAGTACATGTATGCTTGTACACAAACATATACACTGTATGTACTGTACACACATGCCATACGTGACTCACACAGAGATGACAGATAAATGTGGCACAAAGTTAACAACAGGTGAACCCAGGTTAAAGATACATGGGTGTTCACTGTAATAATCTATCAACTATTCAGTAGTTTTCAAACTTTTCAAATAAAAAACTAAAAAAACCAAAAGGCAAAAACTTCATAATACTAACTTATTTTTATTTTATGGAAAACAAAACCATTTTCAGTAAAAGATGATGATATGAGCGCTCTAACAACCTGCATTTATTCTTCACTATCAGAAAGTTACAACCGATCTGTTTCAATAAATGCTTTCTGTTTTCTCAAAGGGTACGGTCTAAATAAATTTCAGATTTACTTAGAAATAAATGTCAATGTTTATACAACCAAGATCCATTTATGAATTGTGCATATGAAAATGAGTATATATGAAAACTATACAAATTTGCCATTCCAATTAAGAACTATGTACACACTTCATATGGAAAAATAAAGGAGATGAGATAAAGGCAACCTTAAAATTTTATTCAAGAATATGGATGGATTCAACATTGATTCTGTACCTATGTCTGTCTTCAAAAAACTGGTACTCGATTCTTGCATCTCCTTTTGGTTGAGCTGACAGGAGAGCGTCCACCTTCATTACCAAGTCACTTGCCCTGAAAGACATGGTTGGTGAGAATTTAGCATCTCTTTCCAATTACTGCTGAACGTGATACAATCAGCCTAAGTACTGAATACCAATAATATAGTTTGAAAAACGTACAAACTTCTTACCAACACGCGACAGAAAAACTACTGACTTTGTAACTGAGTGGTTTCATAACCTTGAAGATTTGACTGCATGCGAAATGGGGATAGTACTCACTTGGTATGACTCTTGGAATATTGCACTGGCTAACAGAAAGCACCACGCTCAGGGCCTGGCCCAGACAAACCGTCAGTTTGTGTTATTTACCTTTTCCCTCACCTACTGCTAAATAATGTTAATAGTTTCTATGACTATTACAGTAATAATTCACTGGAAAAACATTCAGGAAACAAATGAGAAAACTGATATACATACAATACCCTTATCAAGAATTAAGCACTGATGACATATTGGTTCATAATTCTTCTATATTTTTAAATATATATAAATACATATATAAACATAAATGGGATTATATTACTTAATAACCTTTTTCATTTAACAATATATTACAAACATATTCTTGTTAGTTCACAAACACGGGTACATCAATATTTTCACTGACTAAGATGTCTATGGATAGGTTGTAATCGCCACCTGGCTAGTGAGCATCCAGGCTGCTTCCCATCTCACTATTACAACCAACATTGCACTAAACAACCTAGAAAAGTCTTCTGCTTCCCCTGCCCCTTCTAAAGTTGATTTCGAACTAAGAAGATCTTGAAATAAATCATGAGACTGAATAAATGGTCAAATCTGCTGGACCAAGGACTGAATTCTAAGAATTCTAAAAAAACACCTGTAACTATATGACCTGGAATCAAGCCTATACATTTTCTCCCCGAACCAAACAACTACCTCTCATGGTGCTCCTCACTACTGACTGAATCCACATAATCCAGGCCACTTGTTTCCCGTGATGTATAAACACTGCCACACAACATGTCCAGGGATGCTGGGTAATATAGGCTTGGCTGAGCTGGCACACAACTCCCTAATGGCTCCAAAAGCACCCTGATCAAACAACCCACCGCTGAGCTTCAGAAAGCTGAGGATGGCCTTGTGCCCGCAGGTCTGGGGACAGCTGTGGCTGTCACAGACGGCCACTCCAAGGGGGAGCAGCTATGGTGTTAATGAAAACCCCAGGCAGCCAAGGTAATTCTGAGAACCTGAACATTTTTAGTTTACCTTTAGGAAGCTCTAGGACTACTTTATTTCCCTCAATCCACACGGGAGAGACCCAGAGCCATCCCTGTTTAGTAAAAGGCAAGTCCCCAGTGCATAGTCTAGCCATTAGGTAGTCCATAAAGACTTCACAGAGGGGCTCTTGGGTGGCTTAGTCGGTTAAGCATCCGACTTTCGCTTAGGTCATGATCTCACGGTTCGTGGGTTCAAGCCCCACGTCGGGCTCTGTGCTGACTGCCAGCTCAGAGCCTGGAGCCTGTTTCAGATTCTGTGTCTCCCTCTCTCTCTGACCCTCCCCTGCTCACGCTGTCTCTCTCTCTCTCTCCCAGAAATAAATAAAACATTAAAAAAAAAAAAAAAGACTTCACAGAGACAGAGTGGTCCAAGGGCACACCACATCAAACCTATGCCCATGACATGATGGCTTCAAGTCATGGGAGCACCTCCTGGCCTGCATCAGAGATGTATTTCATAGGCCAGAACAAGGGGTATCACTAAAGAGCCACTGAGGTAGAAGGAAACCTCTTTATCTGCAGCCCTGTCACTGGTTGAGTTGAAAAAAGATTCCTTCCCCTATGACACAAGACTTGGCAAAGGGGCTACTTTGGCAGCTATTGAAATCAGTTCTTCACCAAGACATGCATCTTAAACCCTGCAGGATGAGGGTATATGAAAAAAACAGAACTTTTAAATTTTATATCCTCTAACTATTCATCAAAGAACACTATAAAGGAGTGAAAATACAACTTAAAGAATGGGACAAAATATTTGCATTTCATCTACCTATAAAAGATTGATAACCCAAATATTTACATAAATACACATAACTCCTATAAGTCAATAATAAAAAACACACAATTAAAAATGTGCAAGGCAGGGGCACCTGGCTGTCTCAGTCAGTGGAGCGTGAAACTCTTGATCTCTGGGTTGTGAATTGGAGCCACACAATGGGTGAAGAGATTAGTTAAAAAATATATATACAAGGTGCAAAGCACTGGATTGATATTTTTCCAAAGATATTAAGATGACTAATAAGCACTTGAAAAGCTGCCAACATCACTAATCATTAGGGAAGTGCAACTCAAACCACAAAGAGATACTACTTCAAATCCATTAGAGTATTACAAAAAAAAAAAAATCTCAAAGTAACAAGTATTGACGAGGATGTGGAGAAATTGGAACCTTCACGCATTACTGATAGGAAAGTAAGGTATGATCTCTGTGGGAAAACGTATGATGGTTCCTCAAAAAATTAAACATAAATTACTAAATTATGTTTATATAATAAAATAAAATACTACATTCATTTAATATTTAATACAAGAACCATGTGTATATGAACTATGGGCCCTAGTTATACAGCAGGCACATGGACCAGTTAAATAATTCATTTTCTTCCCATTGAGAAATAACTCATTAAAATACATTAGCTAACAATAACACTGAAAGAATTAAAATAAATATTAAAAACCACAATAACCAACTCATCACCTTTGGAGGATACAAGAGAAACAACTCATTATTCTATACTAATAAGTAAAGAAAAAGCATTTAGCCTACTTCTCTGAACAAACTAAAACAGATGAGGGAAAGAATCTCTTTACAAAAGTATTCCAAGGTTAAAAAAAACAAACAAAAAATAAAATGACCTCACCTTGCCCCTCTACTTTTGCATATGTTTGCAATTTTCCACAACCAAAAAAAAAAAAAAAAAATGAAGAGACCTACTTCAATTCTTTAAATAAATTAACTTGTTTCAACAGAAGCATAAGTAAACACCTGAACTGAGAAGCATTTTTATTATGTTCAAGCTGGAAATAAAACAGCATGAAGCATGAAATAGGTAGCATGAGGAATGTCCAACCCAGTCCCTATGACATGCACTAATTAATTTCTTCCATGACAAAACTTACACATCTTCTTCTACCCGAAGCTGTTGAATATGGGATTTGATTTTCTGTCCTGAAGTTTTTAAGATGATATTTTCTAGGAGGTGGAAATCGTCTTGATTAAAGAGTTCACTGTCCTCCAGTGGCCCAATGATCTGTGAAGAGGGGCAGCGTGGTCAGTGCTACAATCAGCAACCTGTCGGAAGCCCTCTGTGGTCTTCAGGCTATCTTATAAACCTAATCACGTTAAAGACCCAAGACACGGACACTTCTAATAAAATCAATGAAAAAGGTTAAAATAAAACCCAAATCAGAGTTATTTATTTACTTATCAATTCCACAACCACATAGAGTATATACACTTACATATGTCACAGTATTTTTATGGTTAGCAACTTGGAAGTAAAACAAAATAGCAACATAGTTTTCATTAATTCTCACTGGATGTAAATAACAAAACCAAACCAGATGCAGTGTAGTGAGTGACAGACATCAGAGATCTCACCCTTGTGCTCAGAGTTTAAAGTTTGGTATGTCCCCCCGCCCTCCACCCCCAATCTCATGTCTATGGAGGCAGGTATCTCTGAAATAGCCTAGGCCTGTGTCAGTGAAGTTCACACAGACTGCACACTATGAACACAGTACCCACAATCCCCATGGGGGATGAATACTTCACATATCAAAATTTTATCAGCTTATTCTCTGAGAGACACCACCCTGTCGTCACTGTACACACGGCAGGACATAATAAACAGCAGGAAGGTTTTACACAAGGATGTTTGTATCAAAAGCAAACCTCCTGTGAAATAAGGGTACAGAAATTATCATCAGCACTGCAAGAGCCCAGCCCCCTTGGGAAAAGAGTGACTCTGTTTGAAGAGTTAGTTTACTAGCGTCGAGAACACTGCCAACACTGTTCACTCATCTGATCTGGGGTCATGCTTGTCTCAGGACAAAATCCTCACCCTTCCATTGCTGATCACTGCCCTCTGTCCCTTCTTCAGCTTCAGAACATCCCTGCAGTACATGGCATGAGACAAAATGAAATCCATTTTGGAAGACTCAAAGACCTCTTTAAAAAGACTGAAATCCATGCCCTAGGAAAGTAATTGTTATTAAGGAAAAGTAATTGTTATTAAGCAAGCCATAAAAATGAATTATCATAATGAATAAATCACAAAATGTTCTTTTAACGGAAAGTCAGAATGATATTTTAATAATTAACATTACGATGTCTCAATTCTCCACTCTTCCCATTTCCCCCCACCCTCCCACTCATCAAGTAATGCTTATTTCCTGTTCCTATTCTTTCATGTGATTGCTCAACCGGCAAATTACTCTTCATCATACCTTTATTCTGCATTTTAAAGCCTTGCTAGTTTCAAGGGTCTTTTTTCTGACTGAAACATCAAGTACACCATCATTTTACAAGAATTTTAAAACTACAAAAACAATCTGGAGCACCTGGGTGGCTTAGTCGGATGGGCATCTGACTTCAGCTCAAGTCATGATCTCATCTCACAATTCGTGAGTTTGAGGCCTGTGTCAGGCTCTGTGCTGACAGCTCAGAGAGCCTGAAGCCTACTTCAGATTCTGTGTCTCCCTCTCTGACATTCCCTGGCTCACATTGTCTCTCTCTCCAAAATAAAGAAACATTTAAAAAAAAATTTTTTTAACGGCAAAACAGTCCAAAAGGTAAGTGATTTAAATGTATCAGAACACATTATGAACACATAAGCCCCTAACTTTTAAGAAAATTGTTTTTTGCTCTATAGTCAAATATTGCTTGTCTTTTAAAAACTATATAAAACAAAGGGCTTTGTACTTAAAACATAAACTTATACGAGTCATATCTTGAGACTTTAAAGATATTAAAAGTAGTGGACAGAATGTTGCAGAATTGTTATTTCTTGGAAAGATTCTTCCAAACTAAAAGAAATCCTCTGCAGCTCAGTACCAAAATCAAAAATCCCAATCATGAACAAGACACATCAGTCCATGAGAGTGAGCTTCTGTGGAAAGTAACAAAACAAGACCGCCCTATGCACCACCCAGAAACTCACCCCAACAGAGAACCCCGCGATGTCGGCCCCTGCGGCCAAAGCCTCTGCAGTCTCCTCCTTGGCCATTTTTGTGATGAAGTTCTTAGCAGAGTTGGACGTCTGTGTTTGGAGAGCTGCCCAGATGGCTCTGGAGATCAGGGTGTTCTTATAACTTATATCTTCACTAGGATTATTGATCATGCTTATTCTAACATTGTTACTGGATTTCTATTTACAAAATGGGAAATAAGAGTTACATGGTAGATGTTCTGAACTTAAAAAGTGGCATTAACATCAGTCATACTCCAGTAAGTAGCAAATACAATCTCTCTTAACAAGTTCTTCAGCAGTTCTCTTGCACACAGAATAAAATTAAAATGCTACAGCCAGGCTTTCAAACCCCTACATGAACTGGTCCCCAGCCTGCCTTTCCAACTTCATTTCTTATCATCCCTGAAAATATAGCTCCATTACAGACCATCAGAGTCTATATTCCCCAACACATTTCCTATTATTCTAACATACTCCATGCTTTATGTTGGCATGCAAATTTCAAGTCCATCCCATCTTTCCTTCCCTCGGTCCCAATCAATCTTCAGGCTTCTGTTCAAACACCTCTTTGTTCACATGGCCTTTCCAGATTCCTAGTAAAAACTGAACTCTCCCTGATTAAAAGGATAAGAATCCATGTGGGAGAAGAGATCTGGGACCCACAGAATGTTGTGTCATGATCATAAGCAACAAAAATTCATACTAATGTGTATCTAAAGACACATGCAAGAACGGTCATAGCAACTTCTTCAGAAAAGCCCCTACCTAGAAAAGGATGCCACTGTCCATGAAATAGATTAGACAAACAACCAAAACTTTGTGGTACAGACATACAGTGCAATACATCACAGTGAAAAAGAACTAGCTACCACTACTTGTAATACCACGGATAAATCTCAGAATGTTGAGTAAAGAAAGCAAACACAAAAATGTATGATAAGATTCCATTTAAATAAAGTAAAAAACAGTGAAGAAGAGGGAACAGGGAGAGGGGTGATGGAGACAGAAACAGGAGAAGGCTTTCAGGAATTCAATAATTCTCGATTTCTTGGCTGGAATGGTGGTCACCTGGGTGTTACCTTTGTGACAGTATGTATCTTATGATTTGTGTACTTCTTTTGATCCTGTATTTTACTTCAGTTAAAGTAATTTTTAAAACATTTCAATTCCCAGGGCACCTGAGTGACTCAGTCGGTTAAGCATCTGACTTTAGCTCAGGTCATGATCTTAACAGTTGAGGAGTTTGAGCCCCACAGTGGGCTCTGTGCTGACAGTGAAGAGCCCGCTTGGGATCCTCTGTCACCCTCTCTCTCTCTGCCCCTCCCCTGCTCTCACTCACTTTATCTCTCTGAAAAATAAACATTAAAAAAAAAATGGAATCTAGTCCCTTAAACAAAGTCTGCATGCTGCAGCCTCCTCTCCCTTCTTACCAGTAGGCAGGTCTTCGAAGAAACAATGCCCCTTTCCCTCCAGCACTAAAACAGTAGGACCGCTCCCTCCTGCCCAGAACAGTAACATCAGCACACAGAATGGAGGCAGAGACACTTGCCTGATGTTTAATAGCATCATATAGTAGCTGTCTTCCAGAAGGGCTATCAAAATCTCCAACAATCCAAAAGGTTACAGGCCTAATGAAGGAATCATCTGTAGAAAAACAAAACAACACACTGAGTCAGAGGGAAAACAGCACATTCTATGTTTTAATATTGTTAAGCCAAATAATTTCTGAAAACCATGCAAAAAATAAGAAAATGATGTTTAATAAAGATACAAAGCAAAAGTAGTGAAACTTCTATACCAGAATGAAAGCAGGGTAACCTTCCCTGTGGCTTAATTACAAGCTAGGAACATGCATTTATTAATTCTACTATGGTTTAGGCATCTGTTAGCACGTACAATGAAAAAGAGCCTTTGAACATGTGGGTAACAGGTCATGGTCTTTAATCATATGGATTTGTAACTTTCTGAAATAGAATTCTTTGCAAACATTTACATAAATTTTATCTGCATTTGAAAAATTATCTGTTATCCACAGGTTACAGAAATCACAATAAAGTGTCAATAAATTCTGAATCACAACGTTGCCTGAAACCACATAAGGTAATTAAGAAAAGAAACAAAATATTCTGAAGTTAAAAGTTACCATAGATTTCCTTGGAGGACATTCCTAGACAGAAGTGAAGGAAAAAGAGTAGAAGAAAATGTCATTGCTATTAACTGATGCCTACTGGAAAGTCAAAATTTTAAATAATGTCTAACATGATCAATCTCTCTGCTCCATAGGCCCCCTAATGGTATAGCACTGTTCCAGGGCCCCTCGGAACCAATTTTCTTGAGGAACCAAATGGAGCAATTGCTTTTATTTACATAGATCTAGGAAGCCGGAAATTCTTTCTAGGAGAGGACTTGAGTCTTCTATGCTTTAGCACAGATAAAAATAGTTGCCTAGGGGCGTGTGCAAGGCTCAGTCAGAGGCCAACTCTTGATTTCAGCTCAGTAATGAATGATGTAATGATCTCAGTTTGTGAATCTGACCACAGAGCCTGCTTGGGATTCTCTTCCCCCACCCTCTGTCTGTGCCCCTCCCCAACTTGCATGGGCATAGGCAATCTCTCTCTCTCTCTCTCTCAATAAATAAATAAACATTTTAAAAAATAGCTGCCTTAAATGACAGTCAGTACTCTGAAGCTGTAATAAGTGCGGCCAGAGGGGAAAGCATCTGTCTGCCATTAAAATATCAGTTCACACAATTTTAGCCCAACTAGCTGATTCGGTATTAAAATCAGTTTTAAAATATGCACAAGGATTCCTAGAACCAAGTTTATCCTATAAACCCTAAAAAAATTAACTCAATGTTGTCACTGAAGACGTAAGTCAAACTAATTTGTAAGCCATTAACCCATGTTTATATCATAAATGTTTTCATTTTAAATCATGAAAATAAGTTTCAGTTGACCTTAATACCTAATATGTTTATAGAAACATTTGAATTTTCAAAAACATATAAAAGAATTGAATTTTAAATAGGTATTTTCTAAATTCAGATCATTATAAGAAATAATAAAAGAAATCATGGACTCTCTTTCCAATAGATAATTAAAGGCTGAATTACTTCTACAAATACTTTTAAAAAAAAAGCTGAATCCAAGATAAGCCAAAAATGGACTATTACCTTTCTTCGTCAGGTAGTTCATACTATTGGCTATCGCGGCAGTCTTGCCTTGGGAATCCAAGACTGTAAATCTGGCATAGTCATCCACAAAAAAGTTATCTGAAAAAGGAAATTGAAACATTTATAATTAACATGTCTAAATTCAATCTAATGCTAATATTCAACTAATAAACTGATTTGACCGTAAGATTTATAAAAATGCATGAGTGAAATCTGTTGTTTCATGTTTATTGAACAAGTTCACAAGACACCTACCCGTTAATCACATTTTAAGACACAAAGTTAATAAAAAATGGATATACCTCATATAACTTTCTTTCTTTTTTTTCTTTAATGTTTTTTTATTTATTTCTAGGAGAGAGAGAGAGAGAGAGAGAGAGACAGCATGAGCAGGGGAGGGTCAGAGAGAGAGGGAGTCACAGACTCTGAAACAGGCTCCAGGCTCTGAGCTAGCAGTCAGCACAGACCCCGACGCGGGGCTCGAACCCACGAACCGCGAGATCATGACCTAAGCGAAAGTCAGACGCTTAACCGACTAAGCCACCCAGGCACCCCTACCTCCTATAACTTTCATGTATATATATATACACACACACGCGCGCGTACGCACACTTCAATGGTTTACATTTATTCTATTCCACTCCTATTACAACTAGAATCTCTTAACAAGATCCCCTTAACTCTCTGTCTCCCTTCCACAGTCTACGCACCAGAGGAAGCCCTTGCACATATACCACTGGGAGATGAGGGCAATAGGAGAGTAGATCTAAGATACTGATTTTCATTTTTTACACGTTCTAACAAAGTAATACACTTTTAGCTTTAACGGAAACAAAAAGTCATTTTCATTATTTTTGATAAGTCTTCTCCAATTAATGGCCTCAGGCCATCAACCATTTTCCTTGGGTTATTCCAGCTAAAATCCCACTTTCATCATCATTCATTTGATCTGAACTACCCAGTAATTTCTTCCTACCTACAAAATGGTCTCCATTCTGTATCATAAACCCTCTATCTCCAAAAATTTCCCCAATCTTCTGCACTACTGTATTCCAACACAAATGCCACTCCTGTCTCACCGTCCTCCAAGCACAGCTGGCTTACCCACCCCACCACCTATGTCTGTCCACCCACACACCCCTCTATCTTTTCACTCAACCAACCAAGCCAAAGGCCTACTATCCTTCCATTCTAGTCAGTACTCCAGTAAAAGGAAAGTGATGCAAAGTAAGACAGACAGAGCTCATGACATCACGTAGGGGAGGGGAAAAAGCACCAAAAGCCTTAAAATCTTAAAACTTAGTATCCTTCTAAAAAGGTCCCAGGACAACAGAGGCCGAGAGCAATGTAGGTAATAACAGAACTAGAATCCCTGGATCAAAAGGCCGCTCCCACTCCCCTGATAGCTGCAAAATGTTCACGAGGCAAACTGCATTTTCGCCTCTGTGAATTAACGTAATTTCACAGCTGATCACTACAGCGCTTAGTGGAGAAATATGCCCCAAGGCACTGAACTATTGTTGTGCTCCTTATTCATGAGTACTCCAAAAAGAGCTCTTTACAGTTTATTTTAAATGAAGGAAACAACACAAACTGAGGACAAAGATTAATAATACTGCTTGATTTGCTCTATTAAACCTTCCAGGGAAAAAGCTAAAACCTAACTATGAAGAAAACAGTTTATTTCACTCTAACCACTTCCTTTTTCAAATAGAAGCAGAGATGTGCATGCTCCTCTGTCGAAAAGGAATTTGGTTTCGAGTAGATTAGAGAGAGCTGCCATCAAGTAACCAGCATACCTGGAGCCTGTGTGCACCCCACCCGACCACAGCAAATGCCCTTGGCTCGGACTTCTCTGTTACACGCATCTTCTGTGCCCGGGGACCTCCCAGGGCGCATGACCACAGCTCCACCTCATTCCCAGCCATTTACTGAAGTGGCCTTCAGAGTCGCAAGGAAAGCAATAAGGAAGACACTGCCCCTGGGCTTCACACAACGACCTCTGGAAAGGTACTCTTGTGGAAACAACGCAAACATCCAACAACTAGCGATCAGGTGAGCAAAGTCTGGACTGTCCATATAAGACACTACAGCCATACAAAGGCAGGAAGTATGAAGACACTCTACAACATGGATAAACCTTAAAAACTTTATGCTGAGTGAAAGCCAGTCACAGAAAACTTCCAATTATATGAAATCCAGTGGAAAACTTCCTTAGAAACAGAAACTAGATCAGCAGGGGCAGGAGAAATGGAGAGTGGCTACTAATGGATACATGATTTCTTCTTGGGGGGATTGATGATACATATTCTAAAATCAGACAGTGATAATATGACAGCTTTGAGGATACATTAAAAATAGTGCACTTTAAAATGTGTAAGTTTTCCGGGTGCCTGGGTGGCTCAGTCAGTTGAGCGTTTGACTTCAGCTCAGGTCACACTCTCATGGCTAATGGGTTCAAGCCCCGCGTCAGTATCTGTGCTGACAGCTCAGAGCCTAGAAGCCTGCTTCAGATTCTGTGTCTCCTCTCTCTCTCTCTCTGCCCCTCTTCCTCTCATGTCCTGTTTCTCTCTTTCACTCGCTCTCAAAAATAAACATTAAAATAAAAAAAAAAAGAACCATTATAAAATGAGTAAGTTTTCAAAAGGATGAGTTTGTGGCATGCACACTGTGTCTCAATAAAGGTTTATTTTGAGACAGGCATTCCTAGCTTCTCAGACCAAAACCACCTGAGGTGTCCATCCACATCGCTGCTGGCTGATTCTAAAACAAGGATGAAGAAAAGACAGCTGCTTACCAGCTTTATGACTGTAAGAAAATCAACAATACAGATGTAGTCTTATCAGCCAAGGCCTGTTTAGCTGGCATTTAAAAGACAATGGATGTTTTCAAAGCTTACAAGGACTTATCCATATAAATTTAGAGAAAATTTTTGTGAATTTAGAGGCTAATATTATGAACTAAGGGTGAAATGAATTAAAACATAAGTTTGTGTCACAATCTTAGGCTATCTTCTGAATATTACAATCCTACAGATGCAAAGGTTCTGAAACATAAATCAAAAAAAGCCCAAAGTTTTTCCTGAAATGCTCCTTACTGGTTGCTGTTAAATCCAGGTACTCTCGCTCAGATGTCAAAATCCTCGAATTGATTCGTGGAACAACATTTGGCTGATTCATGATATACTCTACCACATCCTGATCATGGGACAATTCACCCTAAAAGGAAAAAAAGAAACAGTGGGGGTGAAACGAACATTAAACAAATTAGAACAATAATCATTTATTAGGAACTAAAAAGCATTAACTTCACAATAGCTTCTTATGTACTGGTAACAGCTAAAAACTGAAGTTCTCATGTTATAGACCCCTAACATTGTCAAGCACAGCTTGACATGTTATTTATGTACATTAACTCTTTCATCAACATGAGGCCAATGTTACTGACATCCATTTTAAAGATGGAAGCTAAGGTAGAGAAAGGTTATATAACTTACTCAAAGTCTCAGAGCCAAGGAGATTCAACCATGAAATGCAAACCCATTTTTATGTGACCTCTTTACATACCACTGTCTTCCCCCAGAAATAAGCAAGCTCTACAAATTAGGTAAAAGTTAACATAAAAAAAACTCATCCTGAGATCTGCTCATCGTTAGCCTCTCTCTAAAGGAAAAAGCCAAATGCCTTCTCTTAAGCACTTAATGTATTTTATAAAAATCACTCCAAGCTTTTTTCAACCTCAGGCATCCAAGTAATTCTACATTTCCAGAGTCACAATTACACAACAGGGAGGAAAAATCACTTATCGTTTTCTCTTCCTTTTCATGCCTCTCAGATATATAGAAATACTTGTACTTCATGAAAGTTATCTCAAATTCAAGTGCAAATGGCTACAGAAACTTGCAAGTTCTTCACACTCAAAATATTTCATACAAAATCATATTTTAAAGCAGTTTTCAAGGGAGAAATGGATATGAATCAAATATACACAATCAAGTCTAAAAAACTCCAATTAGTCATCTTCTGTGGCTACTTATCCCAAGAAAGAGAAATCATATGCAAATTCTCAAACTATAAACTAATAATGAGCCTATGAACAATCCATACAACCCAACAGACTTACAAAGGTACCAGATACTTAGTAGAGATGTACGCCCATTTATACAACTTTGGTCTCTATCATAAATCTGAATTGATTCCAATTAGAAGCTAGCCAGCTCAGGGAAAACAATTTAGCAACATCTATCATAATTTAAATGTACATAACTTTTGATGCAGCCTGTCCCCCCCCCCCCCCCCCCCCCCAAACACACACAGTGGTTGTTTCTAGAAAGAGAAGATGAATGGCAGGGGAACAGGAGTGAATGGGTAAAAGTTGCTTTTCATTTACACCTCTATACACATTTTGAATTTCATACTATCCGCATAGTATACCTTTTTACAGTGACTCTAATTCAAAATTTTAAATGTATCATACCCTTTGACAAAACAATTCCAATAACTGATATTTCTCAAAAAAAAAAAGGTACAAACATATACATATGAGACTATTCTCTGCAGTACTATTTATAACAGTTAAATTCTATAAGCAAAGTCCAACATTAGAGGATGAAATAAATGATTATTCATTCTTTTTTTTGTTGTTGTTTATTTATTTCTTTGTTTTGAGAGAGAGAGAGCACAAGAAAAGGAATGCAAGCAAGGGAGGGGCAGAGAGGAAGAGGGGAGAAGGTAGAAAAGAGAGAGAGAGGGATAGCAGGAGAGAGGGAGAGAGGCTCTAAGCACAGAGCCGAACACAAGATTCAAACCCATGAACTGTGAGATCATGACCTGAGCTGAGATCAAGAGTTGAACACTTAAATGACTGAGCCACTCAGGTGCCCCAATGATTGTTCATTCTTAAAAGTGAAAAACTATACAGCAACCTAAAAGTACTGGCATACATCTGAATGTTCAGAAACACAAAGCTAAGATGCATTCAATTAGAAAGGGAAGCTAAGGGGCGCCTGGGTGGCTTAGTCGGTTAAGCGTCCGACTTTCGCTTAGGTCATGATCTCGCGGTTCGTGGGTTCGAGCCCTGCATCGGGCTCTGTGCTGACTGCCAGCTCAGAGCCTGGAGCCTATTTCAGAGTCTGTGTCTCCCTCTCTCTCTGACCCTCCCCTGCTCACGCTGTCTCTCTCTCTCTCTCCTAGAAATAAATAAAAAATATTAAAAAAAAAAAGAAAGGGAAGCTAAAAAATACACATGTAAATATATATTTCAATATACATGGAGTCACAAAGAGTTATTTCTCTAAGGACTGAGATGAAGGGAAGCACTTTCATTTTCACTTTATACACTTTAATCTTCTCCCAAATTTAGTATTTTCTAAATACATATAGGAGCACATATGACTTTCGTTGTAATATTTAAAACAAAACTTTCTTTAGCTGGACCAAAACAAACCTCTCACTGGCAAAATAAGGAGAAGCAGAGGAAAACTAGCATTCAAAGAGGGAATATTTGCAAATGGACTTTCTTTTAAACAATAGATATGTTAGTATCTCAAAAAGAGAAAAACTCTTCTGAATTTTTACATCCAACAATGTTTAAGTGGATGCTGAAAAACAAAAATATTTGAAGTATCTTTTATCTTTTCATTAATATCACTTGAACAAAAAAAATAATTATCACTTCTTCTAGACAATCCTTAACTTTGGAAAATAAGCCAAACTTATTCAAATAAAAACTATGTTTTCATATTTTATTCCAGAAGCTCCATGAAAAATAAATTCCCTAACAAACTACCAGGACAGGTCCTTATTCATGAGGAGACATGTAATAGAATTTAGATAACACCTTTTTTGTTTTTTGGGTTTTTTTTTTTTGTTTTTTAAATAAATACACTAACAATCAGCACAACAGACAGCTTCCTTTAAAAATACATTTCTGGTCTTTGCAATAAATGGTACTGGGAAAACTGGATACCCACATGCAAAAGAATGAAGTGAGACCTTACACCACACACACAAATTAACTCAAAATAGACCAAAGCTACAACTATAAAATTCTTGTAAGAAAACTTTGGAGAAAATGTTCAAGACATTGGATTTGACAAATGACTTCTCAGATAAGACACCAAAATCACGGTCAACAAAAGAAAAACAGGTAAGATCGACTTCATCAAAACTCAAAACCTCTGTACATCAAAGGACACTATCCAAAAAGTGAAAAAGAGAACAGAATGGAAGAAAATATTTGCAAATCATGTCTGATAAGGGATAAATATCCAAAATATATAAGGAACTCTACACTTCAACTACACACACACACACACACACACACACACACACACACACGGCCTAATTCAAACACATGAAAAAACAGTTTCTTTAGTCCTTAAGGAAATGCAAATAAAAACTACAATGGGATACATTTCACACCAACTAGAATGGCCATTATCAAAGTAATAGTAAGGATACTTGGGTAGCTCAGTCCCTTGAGTATCACTCAATTTTGGCTCAGGTCATGATCCCAGGATTGTGGGCTCGAGCCACCACATCAGGCCCTGCACTGAGGAGCATAGAGCCTGCTTAAGGTCTCTTATCCCCACCTTATCCCCATCTGTTCCTCTCCCCAGCTCACATTCTCTAAATTAAAATTTTTTTCAATGTTTATTTTTTTGAGAGAGAGACAGACTGCGAGTGGGG
The DNA here is from genome assembly GCF_003009895.1 of Hyaena hyaena. Lineage (NCBI taxonomy): Eukaryota > Metazoa > Chordata > Mammalia > Carnivora > Hyaenidae > Hyaena > Hyaena hyaena. The sequence goes on along the minus strand of NW_024081074.1, from coordinate 1,091,641 downwards.
AAGGGCAGAGAGAGTGGGAAACAGAATCTGAAGCAGGCTCCAGGCTCTGAGCAGTCAGCACTGAGCCTGATGCGGTGACTTGAATTCATGAGCCATGAGACCATAACCTGAGCTGAAGTCGGACACTTAACCGAATGAGCCACCAAGACACCCCTCTGTCTAAATTAAAAAAAAAAAAAATTTTTTTTAATAGAAACTAACAACTATCAGTGAGGATGTGGAAAAATGAAATTTTTGCATATCTGGTGGCAAGAATGTAAAATGGTATGGCTGCTATAAAAAACAGTCCAGTAGTTCCTCAAAATGTTAAAAGATAGAATTCCATAAAATCCACCAATTCTACTAGGCATATACCCAAAAAATTGAAAGCAAAGACTTGCACAGTTATTTGTACACTGCAGTTCACAGCAGCATGTATACTAGCCAAAAGGTGGAAACAACCAAATGTCCAACGTATGAATGGATAAATAAAATGCAATATGTACATATCATTCCATTTTACAAGAAGGAAACTCTGACATGCTACAACAGATATGAACCTTAAAATAAGCAAGACAAGGGGCGCCTGGGTGGCTCAGTCGGTTAAGCGTCCGACTTCAGCTCAGGTCATGATATCACGGTTCGTGGGTTCAAGCCCCATATCGGGCTCTGTGCTGACAGCTCAGAGCCTGGAGCCTGCTTCAGATTCTGTGTCTCCCTCTCTCTCTGACCCTCCCCTGCTCACACTGTCTGTCTGTCTGTCTGTCTCTCTCTCTCAGAAATAAATAAAACATTTTTTTTAAATTTTAAATAAGCAAGACACAAAAATGACAAATATTCTATGATGCCACCCAGAATAAGCAAACTTGTAAACACAAAAGGCAGGAAAGTGGTTATCAGTGGCTGATAGAGGCCAGCAATGAGGAGTTACTGTTTACTGAGTAAAGAGTTGCTGTTTGAGATGATAAAAGTGTTCTGGTGATGGATAGTGGTAAAAGTTGCATAATACTGAACGTACTTATTATATCTTTATGCATAAACTTTTATGTTTTATATATTTTACTATAATAAAAATACTGTATTTGAGAGTGACATTCAGCAGAATGATAGAGTGATGATCTCTGAAAAGTGTCTCCTCCAAAACAAAAAACAAAAAATCATCAAGGACACTAGAAAAACATCGCCATCAAAACTTTTTCAAAACTCTGGAAATTAACAAAAGGCTTGCAAAATTCCAAATGACTTTTATTCAACAAATGGCTAAATCCTGGTAGAAAAAATAACCGTCATGACACTTTAACCTGCCCTATTGCTATCCACTTCTCCCAGCTACACAGGAGTCTTGAAAACCAGTAACTCTGAAATAATTGTAAATACAAGCAGACTAGGAATATCCCCAGGTAATCTCTCTCCAGTTGGGCTGAATTAGATCATACTGTGCCAACAGCTTTTCCCTAGGTATCTTTGTCAAAAGAATCAGGAGCAATTGTTTAACATCTCAGTTGCTGGAAGTGGTGACAACTGCTGGGCTAACCATGAAGTGTCCAAAACATAAGGCTTAGGAATGAGATGTCCATAATGGATTTTGAAAAACTCTCACATATTCCTTGGAATCTAAAAGGCCACATGCACAGTGCCTAGGGGTGTGTTTAAGCTCAAGAAAAATCTTAGGAGGCCCTAGCGCTCTCACTTCTGCTAACCTGACACCTCAAGCAAGAGCTGACGGCTACGGCAGAGTGATAACCTGCCTGGGGAGTGCTGGCGGAGCACCCCAACATGATACAAACGCTCCTGGGAAAAAATGGGAGACTTTCTTGGATTCATGAATTTAAGAAAATCTGTTTATTCATTAGCTGCTCAATAGCTAACAAGCAGAGGCTTACGCTACACGGGACAAAGAATACAGACGTTAAAGAATGAGCACAGGAAAGTCAAGAAAAAACCGCTCCATCAACAAACCCTGTAGGGCAGAGACTCTGATTTCTAGATGTGTCACACTGTATTAACAAAAATGCCCAGTTTTCAACAAAACTGCAAAAAAAAAAAAAAAATGAATATATGGCCCACACTAAGAAACAGTTAGTATGTGACTGATGGGTGTGGGGGAGAGGAGGGAGATGGGCATGGAGGAGGGCACTTGTGGGGATGAGCACTGGGTGTTATATGGACACCAACTTGACAATAAACTATTTGTAAAAAAAAAAAAAAAAAAAAAAAGAAAGAAACAGTTAGTATGTATAGTTCCTAAAATAGCCCAAGTATTGGACTTACTCCACAAAGACTATAAATGGTTATTTTAAATATATTCTAAAAACTAAAGGAAATCCTGTCTAGCAAACTAAAGGAAACTTTGAGACTTAGGTCTCACCAAATAGGCTATATCAATAAAGAGAAAGAAATTATGGGAAGGACCAAATTGAAAAACCTGAGTTAAATATACAATAACTGAAATTAAATATTCACTAGTAGGACTCAATAGCAGATTTTAGCTGACAGTAAAAACAAAAACCCAGCACAGTGAATTTGAAGATATGTCAACTGAGATTACCCAGTCTAAGTAGTCTAAGGAACAGAAAGGAAGAGACTTGTGGGACACCACAGAGTATCAATCAATGTATGTATCTATCCAGAAGGAGAAGAGGGAAGAAAAGACAGTTGTGTAATGAAGAATTGGGTTGGCCCCCTCGTTAAGGCAACCTCTTAATCCTGGAGTTTCCTGAGTAATACAAGTGGCATCTTTGTTATTCATGGTGGGCCTCTCAAACCACATCTGATAGTTTATACTAATAAGGTGACTCATGTTCATGCTAAAGAAACAACTCAATGAAGGCTGCCCAAGCCAGAAAGACCAACCATGTGATTAGAGGGTTGGGGTTTTGAGCAGCGTAGTATCAGTCTGATCTCTGGCAACAGGAAGAGGGGCTAGAGATGGAATTCAATTTCATAGCCAATGACTATCAATCATAGCTACACAGGAAGCTCCAGTAAAAACTCTGGCCACCAAAACTGGGCTAAGCTTCCTTGGCTGGCCATACCCCACGCGTTATCACACACCAACGAACAGGAAGGATAATGTATCCTGACTTCATGGGGAGAAGATAACAGAATCTTTGTTGGGAACCTTCCCAAACCCTGTCCTATGCACTTCACCCTTTGGCTGGGTAACATTTGCATTATTTAGCATTGTAACACAAATTGTAAGCATAGCATTACCCTGAGCTCTGTAAGCTCTTCTAGCAAACTATCAAAACTGAGGAGGGTATATTATGTGCCCCTGCATTTTGAGCCAGCTTATACTTAGTAAGGGTGACCTGGGGACCCCCAAACTTGTGCCCAGTGTCTGATGTAAGGGCAAGCTTGTGGGAAATTGTGTCCTCTGAGTTGTGTGGTGTCAGAAGTCATTACAGGCAAAAATACTATTAGAAGAAATAATGACTGGGAAGCTCCTAGTTTTGATACTTAAGAAACGTAATGCACGCTATGTAGGAAAACTCACAGTTCCACATCTAAACATAGCTAATGTGTCAAAAATGAAACACAAAGAAAGGTTCCTGAAAACAGGAAAAGAGAAGAGACTCCTAACCTCACAAGATTAACAGCTGGTTACTCAGGAGAACCCAGAGATCAAATAGCAATGGAATGACATATTCAAAGTGCTGAAAGGAAAAGACAGTCAACCAAGAATTCCATATCTAGGCAAACTATCACTCAAAGTGAAGAATAAACACATTCTCAGAAAAACAAAAACAAAGAATTTTTCACTGGCAGATCTAACTGAAAATAAACACTGAGGAGATTCCCTCAGGCTAAAACGAAAGGACAAAGGATAATAACCTGAATCCCCACAAAAACAAACAAACAAACAAAAGTAACTATATAAGTAAATATAAAAAGGGTCTGAATATATTTTTGTTTGTAACTCTTTTTTCGATTTTACTTACGAGACAACCATAAAAGGCAACACTTATAAACTGGTGCTGATGGGCATATAATAAAGACATAATTAGTATGACAATAACACCATAACTTGGGGAATAAACAGAGCTATATAAGAGCAAAGATTTGGTATACTAGTGAAATTAAGTTGATATAATAAAAAATTTAACAACTATAGAGGTGCCTGGGTGGCTCAGTCGGTTAGGCATCCAACTCCAGCTCAAGTCACGATCTTGCAGTTTGCAAATTCAAGCTCTGCACCAAGCTCTGTGCTGACAGCTCAGAGCCTGGAGACTGCTTTAGATTCTGTGTCTCCCTTTTTCTGCCTCTCTCTCAAAAATTAAACATTAAAATAAATAACTATATAAACATTACATAAAAATCATAAAATATGCCATATCGGCAGATAAAGGACAAAACTACATGATTATCTCTGTAGACACAGAAAAAAAATTTGACAGGGCACCTGGGTGGCTCAGGCCGACTTCAGCTCAGGTCATGATCTCACGGTTTGTGGGTTCAAGCACCGAGTCAGGCTCTGTGCTGACAGCTAGCTCAGATCCTGGAGCCTGTTTCAGATTCTCTATCTCCCTCTCTCTCTAGCTCTCCCCTGCTCACGCTGTCTCTCTCTCTCAGAAATAAATAAAACATTTTTAAAAATTTTAAAAAAAAAGAAAAAAAGAAAAAGAATTTGACAAAATCTAACACACTTTGATGATTTAAAAAAAAAAAATCAATTAACAAAGAACAGAAGAAAACATCCATAAGCTGACAAAGGGAATCAGCAAAAACTAAAGCTTTCCCTGCTAATATCAGGAACAAAACAAGGACGTTCATTCACAATACTTCTATCCAGCATCATACTAGGCAGTTCTAGCCAGACAATTAGATAAGACAAGAAGAAGAAAAAGAAAAAAAGACATCTTGATTGAAAAGGAAAACTATGTCTATTTACAGATTACAGATGACATGCTTTTGTCGTCATCTCAGAGTAAAATGACAATATTTTCTATACAGAAAGTTAAAAAAAAAAGCTATTAGAATAAAACAAGTTCAACAAGATTGTACATATATGATCAATACACAAAAATCAATTGTATTTCTATCAATGTACAATGCAAAAATTAAATTAAGGGGGGGCGCCTGGATGGCTCAGTCAGTTAGGCATCCAACTCCTGATCTCAGCTTAGGTCATGATCTCACAGTTTTGTGATTTTGAGCCCTGCATTGGGCTCTGTGCTGACAGCATGAAGCCTGCCTGGGATTCTCCTTCTCCTCTCTCTATGCCCTTCCCCAACTCACACAGTGTCTTTCTCCCTCTCTCTCTCTCTTTCTCTCTCTCTCAAAATAAGTAAACATTAAGAAAAATTTAAAATATTAAATTAAGGAAATAATTCCATGTATAGCATCAAAAAGAACAAAATCCTAACAAATAAATTTAATGAAAAAAGTGTGAGACTCCTTCACTGGAAACTACAAAACATCACTGAAAGAATAACAAGGCCTAAATAAATGCAAATACATCCTGGGTTCATGGGTTAGAAAATTCAATATTGCCAAGATGGCCCTTTTGTGCAGACACTGACAAGCTACTCTTAAAAGACATAAAAAAATGAAGGCAACACAAACAAGCCAAACAATCTTTTAAAAAATGAAAAAAGAGAAAGAAAAACCTGAAGTTGAAAACTCATATTTGATTACAATAGTAGTCAAGACTGTGAGGGGGGTAGGGGGAAAGACCATGAGGTATTTACATAAGAACAAATATATAGATGAATGGAAAACAAAGACAGTTCAAAAACAAACCTATACATTGGGTGCCTGGTGACTCAGTCGGTCGGGCATCTAACTCTTGATTTTGACTCAGGTCTTGATCCCGAGGTCATGAAATCAAGCCCCGCAGTGGGCTCCACACTGAGTTTGGAGCCTGCTTAAGATTCTCTCCCTCCCTCTGCCCCTCTCCCCTGTTCATGCACTTTCTCTCTAAAAAAATAATAAACTAAACCTATATATTGATGGTCAATTTATTTCTGACAAGGGTGCCATGACAATTTAATGGGAGAAGAGCATTCTTTTCAATAAATAGTACTGGGACAACTGAATATCCCCAAAGACACCCAGTTGCATGCCAAATTGGATAGGACAAAAAAAAAATGTGGACTCCTACCTCACACCATATACAAAAACTAACTGAAAACACATCCAAGAACTAAATTTAAGAGAAAAAACTATGGGGCACCTGGGTGGCTCAGTCAGTTAAGTGACTGACTTCAGCTCAGATCATGATCTTGAGTCTGTGAGTTCAAGCCCCACGTCGGGCTCTGTGCTGACAGCTCAGAGCCTACAGCTTGCTTCAGATTCTGTCTCCCTCTCTCTCTCTGCCTCTTCCCTTTCCCTCCCCCGCTCATGCTCTGTCTCTCCCTCTCTCTCTCTTTCAGAAATAAACATTAAAAACTTCTTTTAAAAAAGAAAAAAACTATAAAACAGTCAGAGGAAACACAGACATTAATCTTTGAGACCTAGAAGTAAGCAATAATTTCGTACATATGACACAAGCAGCACAAGCAACAGAAGTATAAAAGTACATTGGACCTAATCAAAATTTAAAACATCTGTGCTTTAAAAGACACCACCAAGAAAGTGAAAAGACAAACGATGAAATTAGAGAAAATATTGGCAAATCCTGTATATAAGGGATTGGTATCCAGAACACATACAGAACTCCCAACAGTAACAAAACAAGTAACCCAATTAAATATAGGCAAATAATTCTAATAGGCATTTCTCCAAAAAAAGATATAAATGCTCAATAAGCATGGGAAACAAAGCTCAACTTTATTCATGTTTGAGTAGCGCAAGTCAAAAGCACAATGAGATACCACTTCATACCCATTAGGATGTAATCAAAGAGACAGTATCAATTGTTAGCTAGAATGTGGAAAAAGTAGATAGAACCTGTACACATTGCTGGTAGCAAAGCATAATGGTGCCGCCGCTCTGGAAAACAGTCTAGTGGTTCCTAATACTGTTAAAAATAGAATTATCACATAAACAGGCAATTCCACCCGTAGGCAGAATTGACACACAAGACAAATAAGAACGTATGTCCACACAAAAACTTGTGCATGCTGGTCTACGGCATTATTCACAGGAGCCAAAAAATGGAAATCTAAATATGCACCAACTAATGAATGGATTTTTAAAGTATGGTATATCCATTCAAGGAACCATCATTTGGCCATAAAAAAAAAAAAGTACTGATACATGCTCCATCAGGGATAAACCTTAAAAACATTATGCTAAGTGAAAGAAATCAGGCATATAAGACCATAAATTCAATGATTCCATTTATATTAAATGTCTCAAATAGGAAAATCCATAAAGAAATAAAATAAACCTGTGGTTGCCAGGAGCTGCGGTAGGGAAAATAGGAGAGTGAATGCTACAGCGTGTTGGATTTCTGGGGGATGATGATAATGTTCTCACATCAGACGGAGGTGATGGTTACATACATCTATGTATGCACTAAAAACCCTGAACTGTCCACTTTAAAAGATGGAGTTTTGTGCATTATGTCCACAGTAAGTATGTGAGTATGTGTGTGTGTGTGTGTGTGTGTGTATAAGTAAACAATATTTGAGTCTTTCCTAAGTCAAAGTTCATTACAAGTAGAACAAATGTCTCTTAGAAATGCTATCTATTTTATGTTTTAAATAAACATTTAATCTTGAAAACAATAAACTTACCCATTTCAAATACAATGTACAGAAAGCCTCATGAACACTTTCAATATAGCAGAACCTGCCAGGAGTCTATAAACCAATTATAAGTGGTGCATGAAAAACAGGAACACGCCCAGAATGCGCTTGCTCAAAGACTACAACACAAGCAAACCGCTCTCTTCCCAAACCAGCCCTGAAACACCACTCACCAAGTAGACCGCTCTCTGGAAGAAGGTTGTGGTCTCCAGGATTTTGTGCATGGTGACGGTCTCCAGCTCATCGGGATCGAGCTGCTCCCGTTCGAAGGGCATTCCGTTGAACAGAACCACAGGCAGTGGACCAACCCCGGTCTGCTCATAGTAGCCTCTCGCTTCCTGAAACACAAGGGACCACAAACTGCATGTTTTGTCCTTCATGAGACAAACAGCACAGTGCGTGTTTTTCACACACACTTGTGCTAACGAAAAAAGTAAAATCAACAGAAATATGGTTACCAAGAAATAACTAAAGAAACGTCTTTAAAGAAATGACAGAAGTGGCATAGTTAATCTCCTACTGGCTAATTTGGAATTGGATTATTGAGTTTTTGTAAAACCACAAAACCTTGCCAATTAGAAAGGGATTTGGGGGTGAGGGTAGTTTGAAGCTGCCCTGGCTACTAAACCTTAATTACATATACTATAGCTAAGACTGTAAAGCAGACCTTTTAACAATGATGCAGACAGTGTCTCTTTGCTATCCAAAGCAGTAGCCACTAACCACATGTAACTGAGCACCTGAAATTAATGAATTCCCATTTTAAAAGCCACATGTGGGAGGAAATAAGCCACATGTGGCTAGAGGCTACATAATAGGAGCACAATGGCAGACTACTGTAAATTATGAGTGCTCCTGGGCAGACAGCCTGAGATGAAGTATTTACACCCTAATCTAAATTAAAGAGGATCCGCATCATTGACAAATTATACTTTCAAAAGACAAAACAAGGTTAACAGGAAAACAGTGGTTAAAAACTGCTCTATAATATAATAAGCCCAATAGTCTTCCTTCTCTAAGACAAAAGAAGTTCCAGGGTGCCTGGGTGGCTCAGTTGTTAACCATCTGACTTTGGTTCAGGTCATGATCTCATGGTTTGTGGGTTCAAGCCCCACGTTGGACTCTGTGCTAATGGCAAGCTCAGAGCCTGGAGCTGTTTCAGACTCTGTGTCTCCCTCTGTCTCTGGCTATCCCCTGCTCATGCTGTTTCTCTCTCTCAGAAATAAAACATTAAAAAAAAAAAAAAAAAAGAAGAAGAAGAAGAAGAAGTTCCTTGGCAGGGAAATGCCAGGCCAACAAAAAGGCAAACACATCTATGACGAACAATCTTCTCTGAATGTCAATATATGTACATTCCCCCTAGATATCAACCACAGACCCGAGACCACCCTGTCAGAGTAAAACCTACATTACTGCATTACTATAGGATATAAAAAGCGTTCCTTAAAACATTCCTGTTGGACATCTTTTAACTGGTACTTTCTGAAAACAGCAGAACTATATATAGCCTCTTGTAGATATCACAAATAGAAAAGTACTTCAACTGGATAACTGGTCATCAGCAGTGGCAACAGACTGGCTAGTTTCTAATCAGATCTAGTCACAAAGCATCTGCTGGGACAGACTTAGCCTGATGGAGCCTAACACAGCACCAGCAGACAGGCCTCCTAGGTTGATTTCTGTCATTTCTACACACCGCAGTTTAAAGTTCTAAAATTTACACTTACAAAATTCTTACCATGTTAATTCTGTTCTTTGATATCTCAACTATTTCGAAAAGATTCAGAAAAAACTCAATTTTAATGTTTTGAAAATTATCCCAACAAAACAAAATACGCACAGTACAACTCTATGCGATGATAACAAGTGACACTGCTTTTCTCTGGAAATGGCAACTAAATGAAAATCTGGAGTGAGAGGGAGATGTTTTAACTATACACATTCCTTTCCTGCAAAGGATAAGTAACTTACCAGACCAAATAACAGAATGTAGCCTTAGATCAGGCAAGATCTTATGAATGAGCTACTCACAAATGATAACAGATTAATAAGGACTCAGAGTTAACATGCCAAATGCAAAATGTCTGTATGTATAAGGTAGAAATTAAATATTATCTTACAAACTTGAAAGATACAAAATATACACCTATCAGACTATTTTATCTTCAGTTTATAAATTCTACTTTAATTGTACTGCCTAGTTTTAAAAATAATTACAACTTTCAAATACACAGAAGATACTATAGCTTCAGATTTATAACAAAAGGTACAGAGATTTATAAGTATACTATTTCTTCAGTAGGATCAGAGAAAATAAAGTGAAACATTTTCCAGGTGGGGGGATGGGTGAACAGATAAAGCGGATCAAGAGTACACTTATCATGATGAGCACCAATAACGTATAGAATTGTTGAACCATTATATTGTGCACCTGAAGCTAGTATAATACTATATGTTAATTACACTTGAATTAAAAAATTGGGGGGCACGCGGGTGGCTCAGTTGGTTGAGCATCCGACTTTGGCTTAGGTCATGATCTCGTGGTTCATGAGCTCAAGGCCCGCATCGGGCTCTCTGCTGTCAGCACAGAGTCCATTTTGCATCCTCTGTTCCCCTCTGCCCCTCTCTACTTGTGCTCTCTCAAAAATAAATAAAACATTTTTTAAAAAGTTTTTTTTAAAAAGAATGTAAGACCTAATGTTAAAATGGTAAAAAGCAAGCAAGCACACTGGAGGAAAATCAGGCACTTCTCCAAGGGAAAAAACATTTTTAAAAAGTTAGACATTTTCCAAATGTGAAATATGAGAAAACTTCATGAACTCCCTCAATTCTTTGGTATTCCCACAGTGGTCCTTCTTTTCTTTTATTTCACCTATTCTTTTTCTACAGAGTCTACTCTTGCTGTTTGTGTCTCTCTGGAAAATCACTAGGGACCACATCAGTCTTATGTGATATTACAAACCACATAAGGCAATGGAGTGAACAGAAGGATGTGATACCACAATGCAACGGTCTGCAGTCTAACGTAAGTAGATCTCATGACGAGCTGCAACCCAAAATCTGACTCGATACTCATGAGGAGCTGCAACCCAAAACCTGACTCGATACACCTTAAAACAAGGGGACTGAACACTAAAGCAGGAGTGACATCAGTATCGTTGGTGCCCCCCAACCCTGAACAACAATTTGGCATCTACCCACAGACAAAAGTGCCTCTGTGGGAGCTTTAGGATCCACCACCATGAGCCAAGGAAACCACCGTGCATCAGGTAACAGGCATAGAGACTTCAACCCTAGCTATGGACGCTACGTTGGCTCGTTAAATGGCTCCACCTTCTCCCAGCCACAGCTTGAGAACCCCTAGAAAAAACTATCCTAAAAATCACCTTCAGACAAGATAGCTTTTGTGTAAGTCCAAGTTTCCAGCACAGAAGTTCCAATATACCACTGGAGCAAACAAAATATGAGATATACACACTGGAGAACAGTGTGACTTTACTTCCATGAACCCTCTCCCAAATCAGCGAGAGATCTGGGCCCACACTTTCTCGCGAAGGGGGAACTGAGAACAAGCCAGCAATCTCTCAACTTCCCCAGCTATATGGGACATTGCCAAAGAGGCTCATTTCTCTCTCACCCCATCCGAAGTACTGAATTGTGAGCTGCGTGACTGAGAGTAGAAAGAGACTGAGAGAGGGCAGCAGACAGTACTCTCAGAAAGCATTTAAAGGGGATGGATCCTAGATAGCGCCTGGGTGACTCAGTCTGTTAAAACCATGTCCAACTTCGGCCCAGTTCATGATCTCATAGTTCGTGGGTTAGAGCCCCACATCAGGCTCTGTGCTGACAGCTTGGAGCCTGAAGCTTGCTTCGGATTCTGTGCCTCCTTCTCTCTCTGCCCCTTCCCCACTTGTACTCTTTCTCTCTCAGAAATAAATATTAAAAATTTTAAAAATAAAGGGGATCCTACTTACTCTATCATGGACTCCCATCAAGAAGCCCACCCAAGAACTACTGTGGACACTTCACCCACAGATCCCACCAAACGGCTCACAGGCACTCACAGCACTCGACACACCTCACCCACACTCACCCTCACCCTCACCCTGTAGCCAGCTCCATGCGTGTGCTCCTTACCGTGTTGGCAAGAGTGACTTTGCCAGACGGCTAGTGAGCAAGCAGAGAAAGCCAGCCCAAACACAGGGGCCAGAGACAGACAAAACACATGAGCTTTAGGGCCACCTTGGGAAAAATAAAAGAAAGGCAGTCAGCATCCAGCCTTGGGCACTGTATAACTGAGAAGTTACACATACTTAAGAATTCTGTACAAGAAAGAACAAGTATGGAGCATATGTATCCACAGATGGCCTAAGAAAGCCTCAAAATTCCTGGTAGATCTGACAGAAGGTACTTCTCTCCCAAAGGCACTTAGTAAAGACTGAGGAGGTGACTGCTACCTCAAATGCAAAGAAAGTTAACGCAAAACTACAAGGAACATGAAGAAACTGTGATAGCATTGAAGGACTGCAATAATCTTTCAGTAACCAATTTCAAAGAAATGGATATTTGTGATTTACCCAATAAAGAATTCAAAAAAGTTGTTTAAAAGGAAATTCAATTACCTACAAGAAAACACAGAAAGATAATTCAACAAAATTTTTAAAAATAAAAAAATACAATACAGAAACAAAATTACAAGTTTAACAAAAAGAGAAATCATATGAAGAACCAAACAGATACTCTGGAGACAAAGAATACAATAAATGAAAGGAAAAAGTGAAATACCAGTAGTATCAGAATAGATCAGGGGTACTTGGGTGACTCAGTCAATGGGGCGTCCAATACCTGATTTCAGCCCAGGTCATGATCTCACAGTTCATGGGTTCAAGCCCTGTGTCGGGCTCTGTGCTGACAGCTCAGAGCCTGGAGCCTGTTTCAGATTCTGTGTCTCCCTCTCTCTCTGACCCTCCCCTGCTCACGCTTGCTCGCTCTCTCTCTCTCTCTCTCTCTCTCAGAAATAAATAAAACATTTAAAAAATTTTTTTAACAAAAAAATGTATCAGAATGGATGAAGAAGAAAAAAGAATCTGTGAATAAGAAGACAGGAACTCTGAAATTATCCAATCAGAGGGGAGTCTGGGTGGCTCAGTCAGTTAAGCTCTGACTCTTGATTTTGGCTCAGGTCACGATCTCATGGCGCATGGGTTTCAGCCCTGGGTCAGGCTCTGTGCTAAGAGTACACAGCCTGCTTGGGATTCTCTGTGTCCCTCTCTCTCTCTGTCCCTCCCCTGTACATGCCCTTGCACGTGTGTGCTCTCTCTCTAATTTAAATAAATTACCCAATCAGAGAACAATAACAATAAAATGAATGCAAGTAATAGTATCTACACAATTTGTAAATTACTAGGATTCCAGAAAGAGATAAGAGGTTTGAGAAGGGGTCAAAAGGCTTATTTTAATAGGGGTGCCTGGGTGGCTCAGTCAGTTGAAAATCTGACTTAGCTCAGGTCATGATCTTGCAGTTTCCCTCTCTTTCTGCCCCTCCCCTGCTCACACTGTCTCTCTCTTTCTCTCAAAAATAAATATTTTAAAAAATCTTTAAAAAAAACAAAAAACAAAACTTATTTAAAGAAGTAAAAGCCGAGAGTCCCCAAATCTAGAGAGAGATTTGATCATCAAGTTCATGATCCTTATAGGTCACCAAATAAAATCTACTTATACAGATCCTCTGCAAGATACATTATAATAAAACTGTCAAAAAACAAGGACAAAGATAGAATCTTGAAAGCAGCAAAAGAAAACAGGCTGTCACTTACCAGGGAAGGCTCTGAGCAGATTTCTCAAAAGAAACCTTACAGACCACACAGAGTGGGATGGTATCAAAGTGCTGAAAGATAAACACTGCTAACCAAGAACACCCTACCTGGCGGAGTTATCCTTAGAAATGAAGGAGAGGCAAACCCTTTCCCTGACAAACAGAAGTTGGGAGTATTTCAGCACCACTAACTCTGTCTTACAAGAAATGGTGAAAGGAGTTCTTCAAGCTGAAATGAAAGGATGATTAGTGTCATAAAGACAGAATAGTATACAACACATTGGTAAAGGTAGGTATATAGCCAAATTAAGAATACTCTAGGGGTGCCTGGGTGGCTCAGTCGGTTAAGCGTCCGACTTCGGCTCAGGTCATGATCTCACTGTTCATGGGTTCCAGCCCCGTGTTGGGCTCTGTGCTGACAGCTAGCTCAGAGCATGGAGCCTGTTTCAGATTCTGTATCTCCCTCTCTCTCTGACCCTCCCCTGCTCAACGCTGTCTCTCTCTCTCAGAAATAAATAAAACATAAAAAAATAAATAAATAAAAGAATACTCTAGGGGCACCTGGGTGGCTCAGTTGGTTAAACGTCTGACTTTGGGTCAGGTCATGATCTCATAGTGAATTTGAGCTCCGCATCAGGCTCTCTGATGTCAGCGAGGAGCCTGCTTCGGATCCCTTGTCTTACTCTCTCTGCCCCTCCCATGCTCAAGTTCATGCTCATGCACACGCACGTGCGCGCTCTCTCTCTCCCTCAAAACAAAACAAACAAACAAAACATAAGAATATTCTAATACTGTAATATGCTGCTAGGTTAACCACTTAATAACTCTAATATAAAAGTTAAAGGACAAAAGTATTAAAAATAACTATAGCTATAATAGTTGGTTAAGGAATACACAGCATAAAAAGAGGTAAACTGTGACATCAAAAAGAGAAACCAGGAGGGGTGCCTGGGTGGCTCAGTCAGTTGAGCATTCAACTCCTGATTTCAGCTCAGGTTGTTATTTCACACTTCATGAGACGGAGCCCCACATAGGGTTCCTCACTAAGCACAGAGCTTGCTTGGGATTCTCTCTCTCCCTCTGTCTCTGCCCCTCCTCCCTCCCTCTCAAAAAAAAAATAAACGTAAAAAAAAGCAGAAATGGGGAAGGAGTAAAAGGGTAGAGTTTTTGTATGCAATCAAAGCTGTTATCAGCATAAAGCAGACACTGTATCTAGAAGATGTTTTACATAAGCCTCATAGTTCTTGCTAAATAGTGTTCTGTTCAATCCCTCTAAAACCTGGATCAACTTACAATAGATCTCTTAACCAAACCCAACTCACCAAATTAATAGCAACAAATACTAGCTAATAAAGCATGCTGACCTCTAACTCTAGTGAGCTACTCTCTAGAATGCACACACTTTTCTCCTCTCATTTAAGCTAAATGTTTACCAAAGATTAGATATATCTGTTTCAAGCCAAATATTTTTCTCAGTTAGATAACATCATTTAATATTATGCAACCAATAAAGTATGACTACAAAAAGAAAAAGTCAGTCTCCTCAAGAAAACAAATCTAATGACTAGAAATTCAAAAAGATGTCAGGCTAAAATAAGTAATGCTAAATTAGGTGTGGTTAAGACTACTATAAAAGATTTGGGAGGGAGATCATAAAAATCTAGAAGGATTCTGTACCCAGATGAAAAAGAAAGTATCAACAATTCATTATGAGTGTGGTTTCCAAAGGGATTGCAACTCATATCTCCAAAGAAAAGAACCAAAGGCCTCGTCCTTCATTCAAAAGTAGAAAAGTTGGTAAATAAATACACGTTGTTTTCAATCAAAATGTCTCAGGGGCGCCTGGGTGGCTCAGTCAGTTAGGTGTCTGACTTTGGCTCAAGTCATGATCTCACAGTTCGTGGGTTCAAGCCCCGTGTGGGTCTCTGTGCTGACAACTCAGAGCCTGGAGCCTGCCAAGGATTCTGTGTCTGCCTCTCTCTGCCTCTCCCTGTCTCACGCTCTGTCTCTCTCTTTCTCAAAAATAAACATTAAAAAAATTTTTTAATGAAACATCTTGGAAATGTATTTTTATTTCTCGCCTGAACATTTATTTTCAATAAACTGACTACCTTGTTTCTGTTTGCAATAAAGGTCCTTTTACTGTATTTAATGTCTCACAAGAAATAGTATTATCTTTAAATAAAAATTTAAAATATTTCTCTATATCTTTATTACCAAACTTTCCCATTCTGTTTATTATACTTCTAAATATGTTTTGATCTTTAGCCTAAACAACTGAACAAATGATACACTTCAGTAAGATTCACCCTAACCTGCTAAGCACCATCATATACATCTGTGAGCTATTATGGGAGCACATATCACACAAGTACTACTACTGCACTGTGAAAAAGAAACTTGTTTTTCAACTTATAGTTAATACGCCAGCGAAAAATCAGTATCTTTACAAAATTGAAACATAAACTGCATTTGCAAACACAGAGAAGTGACCTGGTTTTTAAATTGTTAAATGCTAAGTACCTAAACATTTTAACTACTACCTTTTTAAATTAAAATCCCCCCAAAAAATGGAGATAAGGAAAACAGAGCATCATGGTCCGATGATGAGAGGCATCAAAGAAATTCTTACCTTCCGATTCTGATCATAAGCAGAGTCAATCCCCAAAATGCTATTCACTTCAACATACGGATACTTCTTCTCCAGGACACTAATCACATGTTCAACTTTTACTTTTTCTCTAGTATGTACTTTGTTATAGATCTGAAGAAAGAAAAACAAGGTAACCACCACATTTTTAAATCCAAATTTTTAAATCCAAATTTCAGAATGCTTATTACACAAGATTACTAAATGTACAAAAAACATGGCTAATTTGCTTGAAAGGTCAAATTGAACATATTAGCAATTCTCCCTTTTTCATATACCTCTTTAAGGTGCCTTCTTATATTAGAAACTACATATTCTTTTTTTTTTTAATGTTTATTTATTTTGAGAGAGAGAGAGACACAGTGTGAACAGGGGAAGAACCAAGAGAGGGGGAGACACAGAATCCAAAGCAGGCTCCAGGCTCCGAGCTGTCAGCACTGAGCGTGATGCAGGGCTTGAACCCATAAACCGCGAGATAATGACCTGAGCCAAAGTCAGACACCCAATCGACTGAGCCACCCAGGCACCCCTAGAAACTACATATTCTTAAAATGGCCCAATTTGTTCATACATAAAGTCCCAGATGTAGGGTGGCTCAGTTGGTTAAGTAACTGACTTCAACTCAGGTCATGATCTCATAGTTTGTGAGTTTGAGCCCCAAGTCAGGCTCTGTGCTGACAGCTCAGAGCCTGGAGCCTGCTTAGGATCTATGTCTCCATCTCTCTGCACTTCCCCTGTTCACACTCTCTCTCTCTCTCAAGATTAAATAAATATTTTAAAAAAAATTTTTTTTTAATGTTTTATTTATTTCTAGGAGAGAGAGAGAGACAGCGTGAGCAGGGGAGGGTCAGAGAGAGAGGGAGTCACAGACTCCGAAACAGGCTCCAGGCTCTGAGCTGGCAGTCAGCACAGAGCCCGACGCGGGGCTCGAACCCACGAACCGCGAGATCATGACCCAAGCGAAAGTCGGACGCTCAACTGACTAAGCCACCCAGGCGCCCCTAAATAAATATTTTTAAAAATGTTAATGTGTTAATTTTTTTAAAAAATCTGAATACCTTTACATACTCCTTGAAATAAGAACTCATGGCCATCATGTTTAGGGGCACAAGTTATAAAGTATGTGCAGCAAAATCCTTGTTTTTAAAAAGCAGATATAAAACAAATAACAGAACTATGTCTTTACACATATAGTTAAACACCTAGAAGGATCCAAGATAACCTTTTAATAGTGGCTGCCTTTAAGCAACAGGATTAGAAAGGGAAGAGACAGAGGAATTTTAAATCAATACACTTCGATAATATTTTCAAAACTTTGTTTACAATGAATATACAATGTTTTTTATTGTTGCAATTAAAAATAAACAAAAAGAAATGAAAACTCATATTATCCTTTGCTTTATACACACAGATATTGGTGAAAACACATCCTCAGCAACTTCTTCTGAACTTCTTTCTTTCTCTAGAACCCTATTGCTAACCACCTTTCCACCATCATTTCTCAGAGATCCCAGCAACAGCTCACCAACTACTATCACTGCCTCTTTCTCTACCCTTGGTCAGATCCATCTCCACACATCTCCATACATGCATCAGAATGATGTTTCTAACTGGAGTTTAACCCTCTGAAACCTGGACACTTGTTGCCTGGCTTTACAGCCTCAATGACTATGTTCGCCTTTCAGCTCTGCTCAAGCCCTACTGACAACAGGGAATCACTACCTCTGATTTGCAGCCTCCTGTTTTTCCTCCTACACTCAGCTAGGGCCACTTCCCACTCCACAACAATGCTGTCCCTAGTGAAGTGAGTCCTGGTGTTGCTACGGTCAGCCACGCTTTAACCATCTGCATGGTTGTGTCCTCCGCCACGCTGTAAGGTCTTTGAGGACAGGGGTGAAGTCTTACACTTCTCTGTATCCCTTGCAGATAGTACCAGACCTGGGAAATGGTGAGTCTTCAATAGATGATAGCCAAATAAACATATGAACATTTTAATAAAAAATACCCTGGACTGAATCTCTAAAGAATAAACATAACAAATATAATAAATAGCATGCTGACATCTAGTTTATAGGTTAAATTCAACTGCTCTGAAGATGGTTTTCTAATAATTATCACTGATCTGTAAGCAAAACAATTACTACTTAAGTTTTTTTTATATTCAAAAACAGAAAAAAAAAAGAGTTCCTTGTTTTCACTTGAGCAATTATCTTAAGTATATATAAAAATCAGGGCATTTCAGAGTTTCCAAGGTAAAAAAATAATGGAAAAACAATTACAATTTATTATTTGAATATTAAATTATCATAAAGAACTTAAAAGAGAAAGAAGCAAACATTTTTTAAACAAGTAGAGAACATCACATTTACTAAAAAAAAAAAAGGAATTTTAAAATCACCAAAAGTCAGAAGACTAAAATACCTTAGTAGGGCTCCCAAGAAATCTATCTCAGCTTAAACCACAGCAATCTATTATGAACACTGGTGAATCAGTAAAGGCAACTCCTTAAATATAAAATACAAAGGCTGCAAGAATAATTTATCATACTTTTTCTCTTTACTGAAATATAAAATCCTCTTAACACATACTATTTCTTAGACAAAGTTAGATTAAGAAAATTATTCGCCCATTTTGATTGAAAACATACATGTATCAGAGTTTGGAAGGCATGATAATCGTCCACTTCTTGTGCAACATAATTATACGCTCTCAGAATAGCCACTCCAGCATCTTGCATCCCATCAACATCTTCAGAGTCATTAACCACAAAGATTAAACCAATTCTGGGGGATAGGGGGAAGGGCAAAAAGAAGAAAAAGAAACTTATCTCAAAAGTGCAACTGGTTAAAAGGAATGGCATCCCTCTATCCCATTCACATACTATATAGCTTCCTCTACTAAAAAGCACAGTTCACATCCTACTCTAATATGGCGGGTTAGGGTATTGGTCACTTGCAGAATAAAAGCAGGTTCCCAAAGGACGCTTAAACTGTTCAAGTGTTAAAGCACACTGTTGCCACATGGTGAAATAAGACTTCCACTGACATGAAAGGTTTTGCTATAGTTTTAGATGGAGATTTTGTAGTTTCTAAAAAAAAGAGGAGTTTTCAGAATGTGAAAATACATTAAAAGGGAGGTAGATATTTTAAATTTAACATAGGCAGTATGGAAAGCATGAAAATGTTTATTATTATGTGTTGGCAAAAGGCTACCACCAAGGCTCATGTTTATCACATTTTAAAATTTAAAGGAAAGAACCATAAAAGATACCATTACACATCTACAAACTGGCCAAAAAACAAACAAACAAACAAAAAAACCACACAAAAATAAGAACCTTTCACCGGCCCATACAGAAGTCACTAGGTTACCTACCAGAGCAAAACCAACTGAGGTGAGAATGGACAGTCTATGGTGCTGGAAAAACTGGACACTTTCACAACATAAAAAAAACAAATCTATACAGAGACCTTATACCTCTCACAAAAAAATGAACTCAAAATGGACCATAATCATGAATGTAAAACACAGAACAATAAAATTTCTAGAAAAGAACACAGAAAATTTAGATGATCTTGAGCGGGGCAGTGACTTACTAGAACTAACAGCAAAAACATGATCCATGACAAAAAAAAAAGCGGGGGGGGGAGGAAGCTCAATTTCACTGAAATTAAGAACTTATGCTCTGTGAAAGAAGAGAATGAAGACAGCCACAGACAGGCAGGAAACCTATGAGAGACATTTATCTGATAAAGGACATATATTCAAAACACACAAAGAACTCTTAAAATACCACAATACAAAGTTGAAAAACGGGCAAAAGATCTGATGCTGGACATCATGTCATTAGGAAGTTCAAAATAAAAGCACAAGATACCACATCTATGAGAAAGACTAAAATCCAAAACACTGACAACAGCAAGTTCTAGAGAGAATGTAGAGCTCATGGGGTGCCTGGGTGGCTCAGTCAGTTGGGCGTCCGACTTCAGCTTAGGTCACGATCTCACAGTTCGTGTGTTCAATCCTTGCGTCAGGCTCTGTGCTGACAGCTAGCTTAGAGCCTGGAGCCTGTTTCAGATTCTATATCTCCCTCTCTCTCTGACCCTCCCCTGCTCACGCTCTCTCTCTCTCTCTCAGAAATAAATAAAACATTTAAAAAAATTAAAAAAAAAAAAAAAGAATGTAGAGCTCGTTACAGGAACTCTTATTCATTGCTGGTAAGAACGTAAAGTAGTACAGCCACTTTGGAAGACAGGGTGGCAATTTCTTATAAAATGAAATATACTTTTTACAAGATAAAGCAATCATGCCCCTTGGTATTTACCCAAATGAGCTGAAAGCTTGTGTCCACACAAAAACCTGCACACGGATGTTTATAGCAGTTTTCTTTATAACTGCCCAAACTTGGAAGCAATCAAGATGTCTTGTCAATAGGTGAATGGGATAAAAAAAAAAAAAAAAAAAACCAAAAAACTATAGAACATCTACATCATGGAATATTATTTTATAATAAAAAGAAATGATCTAGGGGTGCCTGGGTGGCTCAGTTGGTTGAGTGGCTGACTCCTGATTTCAGCTTTGGCCATGACCTCACGGTCATTAGATCAAGCCCTGTGTCAAGCTCCACGCTGAGCACCGAGCCTGCTTAAGATTCTCTCCCCCTCTCTGCCCCTCCCCCATTTCCGCTTTTTCTCTCTCTCAACATAAGTAAACATTTAAAAAAGAAAGAAATAATCAAGCCACAAAAAGACATGAACAAACCTTATAATCATACTGCTAAATGAAAAAAAGGCCAATCTAATAAAGTTACATACATCATGAGTCTGGGAAAGGTAAAATAACGGAGACAGTAAAAAGCCCAGTGGGTGCCAGTGCCTGAAAGGGAAGAACAAACAGGTGGGGCACAGGGGATGTGGAGGGCAATGAAACTATTCTGTATGATTATGTGACACTGGAAACATGTCATTACATGCTTTTCAAAACCCACAGAATATACAATGCAAACAATGAACCCTAACGTAAGCTATGAACTTTAGTTAATAATAATGTATTGATACCAATTAATTAGTTAACACTGTTCTAAAAAATACAAAGTCTATCGGTTAAAAAAAGAAAAAGGTAAAGCCTAAAACTAGAAAAAGAAAGCACACATATCAAACTTCACGCTCTCCTGAGGTATGTGGAGAGTGTGTATACATGTGTGTAGTGGCAAGAGAGTTTATTTATAGATGAACATTGTTTTTTAAAATCTCACTGGTAACAGAAATCACATGAGGAGGTTCCTGGCAGAAATGACCTAAATGTTAATTCATATGAAAACAAAAATAAGGGCTAAGTACCTCCTCACAAAGGAATTCCCCTTTCGAAGCTTCCAATTTCTAGAAAGGGCATCAGTTTTTCTGTTAGCTAGGCCCCAAAATTCAGACTTCTGTTCCTCTCAGGCCCACTGTCTCATCAAGTACCAGCAGGGGGTCTCCCAGATTTGTCCCCTCCTCTCCCCAGCCATTCAACGCCCTGGCACACCACATCAACTCAAACAAGGACTAGAACGCCAGCCACTCTGCCTCAGGTCTCTCCACAAACTGAGCAAGCATGCTTCCCTGCTGCCCAGGAGTTTAGCGCCTTCTCCCTACCCTCGCCATGTGAAGACCTCATTCCCTCTTCTTGTGACTCAGTGCAATTTAGTAAGTACTGACTTAGTGCCCACTGTGTACCATGGGCCAACTCCTGTGTTCTTTTATTTCCCTTTTAACCGAAATACAGCTCTGTATTTTGTAATCTAGTAGTTAGTCCTCTGTCAAACCAGGGGGTATTCATGTTTTACATGAAAAATCTCACTAAACAAAAATCTCTGCTTTTCCATCCAAAAAACCCTCTATTTTCTTCAAAGCCTAACTGAAATCCAACTGGTCCACGAAACCTTTGTCCTTCCCAAATGTCTTAATTCATAATCTTTTGTTTCCCTGAAATCCTAAAGCACTTATGATGAGAAGGACACAAGCTAGCGCCTGATCAAGTATCTTCTTAGAGACTCTGAAAGTATGCATGATATTTTTTTAAGAAGGTAGGAGTACAGCTTAGATACTATCCACAGCTTTTAGCTCAGTGTTGGGTACAGAACACACAACATCTGTTAGCTAGACTTTTCTTCTCTATTTGCATGTTTTCAAAGAATTCAAACTTTGGTCAGCACAGAAAATTCCCAGACATTATTTGGGATGTAAGTGAAAATAACTTAGCATGTATATGTAAAAGCCTTAAAAAATCATTCTTAAAAAGCACAGTGAAAAACCCTGAAAATTCAAATAACCTGTTGGTAGATTTGACAACACAAGTGAAATAAATGTACCTGCATTTACGAAAGGCTGTGTGTACACTTAGCTCTTGTCATAGAAGTAATGGGCAAAACTCTTGATCTCCACTGCAAGGGGAAACAGGCTCTGTCATGTGGACACTTACCTAAGGAAACCCCCTACCACTGGGAAGCAAGAGGAGACCACAAACTATTTTTACATGGGCTACTTATTAATAATTCAATGGTACAAGCTTTTATTCATTGAGAATTATATTTTCTGCCTCAAAAGATACTGCTTCATACTAAGCAAAGATACAACGGTCATTAATGGTCCGACTATTAATGATCCAGCAGCACGAGATTTGCACTTATGAATGGCAAACAAAACCTCAGCTAATTAGATGCATATCACTCAGTCAATAGCAGTGTTACCTTAGTGGTATGTGGTTACTGAGGAACATCTCAGCTGTGTTAATCACCTCTGCTGTGGTCTCATGAGCAGGATCAACTATGAAAACCTGTGAGGGGATGGGGGCAAGGAGCACATAAAATGAAATGTATTCAAATATAGCAGGGCCAATAAAGATGCCATTACTCTTTCCACTTGAAGGTAATCTCTTTTCAGTTACTCTTGAACCACATAAAAGAGGAGTTCTACAATAACAGTTTCCCTCCTTTATGTTCAGAGAATTTGGCACTGAAAGGTAAAATGATTTCCTCATGGTGTTCTGCTAACAGCATAGGAACTGTGTTCCAGATTCCTAACACCCACACTTCTACCTCCCCTAACAACACCTAAGTTTTACCAACTCTCCTACCTTAGAAAATGGAGATTACCTCTTTTTGTGTATTCATTTGTAAGCATCTCTGAATTAAGAATTCATTTCGAACTTAATTTTTAGATCCCAAAACTAGCTATTATATATTAAGGTCTCATGATGTGCTTCAAATACATGTATAATCTCATTTAATAAAGTTCAGATATATGGGTAAGAAAAACAGAATGAAGTTTTGACTGAGAAGGAGAAAATGTGGCTTCAAGAGTGAAGCAAGTACAGAAGACAGTCTCCCTTACAAGTTCTGGAGAAGGAGACCATGGCACCAACCTGCCCCTAATGTCTTTAAGAGCAGATGGTGGAAAAGGAAGAAATAAGAGGGAAAAAGAGGGCGAAATAAGAAACCTCTTTTCTCTCTTGAAAGCAGTGAAATGAAAAACAAGTAGGAGTTTCCAGATTTATTTAAAGTAATAAACTGAACTATTAAATTTTAGAGATTAATTAAAGGAAAAGAGTAGCAGCATTTTCATCTTCTGAGTATTGTAAAACAATACAAAACAAAACAAAACAAAACAAAAATAACACCGCCTAAACTTTCAGGTTAAGGGTGAGGAACACTTCCTTACACCCTGATAGAGGCAGTAATGCTACTGTAACATCTCACAGCCTGACACGTGGATCAATACATTTAAAAACCCTTTCAGTTTGAATATGAACATATTCAGTGGTCACAGTGGTGAGAGAAGCAGCTAGTAGTGAACAGTCTAGATATGGCTGAAAGGCTGGAGAGAAGGCAAGGGGGAGAGAGAGCTCATGGAAAAGACAGTAAGTTTACTCACCATGTTATGCAGGTTTTTCCTGATCTGCCGGATCACCCCAGGAAAGGTGGGCCGAAGCAGCTCCTGTAGACTAGAAGGCCATGAATTATATCTGCTGTCAACCTCCAGGTTGTTGATCCACTAGGAACGAAAACACACAACATGGCACATACACTTTAGTCACCATTAGTGAACGTGCCAAATTTTTAAGAAGAATCACATGGTAAAGGCCATTTTCAAAAATATAAAGATCAAATATAAAACTGAGTGACTGAAGCACAAGCCACAGAGTAGATTATCTGCAACCTACAAAACCAATACAGGACTAGAGTCAAGACAACGTACAGAAATCTAACACAACAGTAAAAAAAGGCCCCCAACATACGAGAAATGAAAATCAGTCATGGAGATGAAGAAATTTACAGAGGAAATTCAAAACAGCAATTAACACAAGGAAAGGAGTACATCTTCACTAGTAATCTGAGAAATAGAAACTAAAACCACAGCGAAACTTCACACTCATTAAACTGAAAAGAATTTTAAAGTTTGCCAATATCCAAGAATAAGCAAGGGTATAGAGTAATGGGAACTCTCACCCAATGCCAGTGCTTAAAACAGTCACTTTAGAGAAGACAAGGTAATAAAATAAGACTTTATTACTCCCCTACCACTAAGTACTACAGTTCTAGGCATCTACCCCAAATAAATTCTCACATACCTGCACAAAGAGAAATACAGAAAGATAAGGTACTGCTTATCACAGCAACAAAATCGGGCACAACCTAATTCCATAAAGGGAGCAGTGAGTAAACAGTACGTACCATTTCTACAAAAAAGGCAAGGTGGGAAAGTATGGGTATATTGCTTTCTTCATGTAAACAGAGTATTTACGGAAAGATACACAAGTAATTGATAATGCCTATTACTTCTAAGAACAAAAACTGGACAGCTGACTGATGAGACTTTTCAATATATACCCTTTTCTATGTCCTGAATTTTAAACTGTGACTGTATGATTTTTTTTTTAATGAGCAAAATATAAAACATGAGAGGATGAACTAGATGTATATGGGTCAACCTATGTAAGTTTGAGAAAATTGTTGAGTAACAAAGGAAACTGATAAAGGACAATATCATGGTGGCATTTTCAAAATTTCAAAACATACAATAGGAAATAAAGTGATTAAAACAAGGGACAGGAGGAATGCACACCTAGTTCCGAAGAGGAATCACTTGCAGGGAGCAAATGGGTGGAACTGGGAAGAGATCTAAAGAGGACTTGGATGGAAACATTGCTTTCTTCCAAGAAAAGATCTGACACAAAATGATTAAATGTTAACATGTAGAAAGTATGGTGATTGGCCATAATGCTGTTACTTATATTCATCTCTTTACTCTTTGGAACTACAAATGTGTTTAACAGCAAAACACATGACATGACAATATTTATCAAAATAACCGCTACATTACCCAGGGAGAACTCAAATAATGATCATCTTCGTTCTGCATAATTTTCTTTGGAAAAATTTCTCCTACAATAAATGCTGTACAGAAAACAAGAAAAAAGGACAGGAGGGCCAATGATGGGCCAGGAGCATTGCTAACATTAATTTTGCTTTGACCACGACTGCCCAGGACAGCTCTATTTCCTCCATTCTCTTTTATACACAAGGAGAAATCAATACAGCAGACATATATCTATATAAATCCTTCACATACAAAATAAAGGTCTTAAGTTTACTTTTTTTTAATGTTTTATTTATTTCTAGGAGAGAGAGAGAGACAGCATGAGCAGGGGAGGGTCAGAGAGAGAGGGAGTAACAGACTGAAACAGGCTCCAGGCTCTGAGCTGGCAGTCAGCACAGAGCCCGACGCGGGGCCCGAACCCACGAACCGCGAGATCATGACCTGAGTGAAAGTCGGACGTTTAACCGACTAAGCCACCCGGGCGCCCCATTAAGTTTACTTATTTATTTAGAAAGAAAGGGAGAGAGAGTGTGTGCACATGCACGTGAAGGAGGGACAGAGAGAGGAAGAGAGAGGATCCCAAGCAGACTCTGCACTGTCAGTGTGGAGCCCAATGTGGGGATCGAACCCACGAACCATGAAACGATGACCTGGGCCTAAATCAAGAGCCTAACACTTAACCTGACTGAGCCACCCAGGCTCCCCAATAATCAAAGTTCTTTTAAGCACCTAGGTGGCTCAGTCAGTTAAGAGTCCACCTCTTGGTTAAAGCTCAGGACATGGTCTCACGGGTTTGGAAGTTCAAGTCCCACATTGGGCTTTGCGCTGTCAGTTCACAGCCTGCCTGGGTTTCTCTCTCTAACTCTCTCTCTGTCCCTCCCCTGCTTGTGTGTTTGCACTCTCTCTCTCAGAATAAGCTTTTAAAAAATGTTAAAAAAAAAAAAAAAAAAAGGATATTAGCCAAAAAATTATATTCTACACAAAATTACAGAAGACTTGTATACAACTGTGAAAATACAAGTTTAGCATTCTTCTTCCCAAGAGATGCTCAGGTGAATCCCAGGGGAATACAAAACTGGGAAAAAGCACTGTTTTAAACACATTAAACATAATCATTCAATTTTTGGAGCATTTAAGAGACATCTTTATTATATACACATGGTCCCATAGAAGCAGTTGCTGTAAATCCCTCTTTGATGCCAAAAAAAGAAATGATAGAAATAACTTATCTCTCACAAAAGACAAATGAGAAACACATAATAAAATGTCTGGTCAGAACGCCCCTTGGGCCCTCGAATGGAATACCTACTGAAATAGCAGGACTCCTGATGTCTACAGCATAGTCGGCCTCAGAGGGCTGGATGTTCAGTTTCAAAACATTATGCAGAGAAAGGCCTTCTATTCCCAGTCTATGCAGACCCTCCATTACCCGAGCTTCATTCCTCAATACATCAAACAGACTACGGGGGGGGGGGGGGGGGGGGGGGGGGGGGAGGAAGAAGGTTATTTAGTAGAAAAAGCTTCAAAAAAAAAAAAACACATACCAAAACCTCACCATGAAATAAACTGTATCCATTCAATCTCAATGCCCTGTTCAAACCAGTAAGGAACTCGAAACAGTCCTTCCCCTTGCTTCATCTTGTCAAAATACATAGAACAAAATAGGCAGGACTTGCTTCTTGGTGCATGTTTATTTATACTTACCGACATATATATCAGGTATAAAATTATCCCTACATATAAACACACAATTTGAGGATGAAATAATCCTCATCTGTATTTTACATTGCATATTTTTAAAAAACACTACAGTAACCTCTCTGTATTTCTTACAACTACATATAAATCTATAATTATCTCATAATTAAAAATCTATTTTTAAAAAAATACATTATATAGATTTAACATAAATTACAATATCAGTTCAATTTACAAGGTGCACATACATATAACCACAGTAAAAGCTCTGGAGAATTTATACCCAATGTAGAGGTTTTCAAGGGAAGGTAGAAAAAATGAGGAGGAAGAAATAAGAAGCCAGGGTGAAGTCTTTGTTATTTAAGACTGTTTAAATGAGCAAGAACTCAGTTTGTAAGTCCTGAAAAACTAGAAAGATATGTGTATACTTTTTATTTAAAAAAAAAAAAAAAAGAACAGATATGGGCAATCTTTATTTTAAAGTGTCCACATCCATTTTACTTTATACTAGCTCTAAAAAGCAGTATGAGAACATAAAAGTTCAATTAAAATAATTATGTGAAAAATATCTTATTGTGGGAACTGGTTCTTCTGACCCATTAGCAATAACTTTTGTGCTTACTATTAGGAAGCCACGGTGTCAACCTGAATTCCGAGGACAAAATCTGAATTCTACCTAACTATCCACTGTCCTCCCAACGCAAAAAATTCATGAGACCAATTCAGAGCAAGCTAATTTTGAGCCACATTTTAACAACACAAAAGGGCAGATATTCAAATAACATATGTAAGGCGGGACCCCTTCTAAGACACCAGATGCAGAGGCATTTTGAATAAAACTACTTCACACTGTTTCCAGAAGTACAAGAAGCCACTTGAGCTCTCTCTCTCTTTTTTATGGTTAAGAGGAAAACTATAGCTCTAAAAGGGCACCCTCAAAAGACTTGGGCCTTAAATGTACATTATGATAACAAATGACAGGGTCGTCTGGGTAGCTCAGTCTGACTCTTGATTTCAGCTCCGGTCATGATCTCAGTCTGTGAGTTCAATCACTGGTCAATGTGAAGCCTGCCTGGGATTATCTCCCGCTCTCTCTGCCCCTCCCTCTCTCTCTCTAATAAACTTTAAGTAAACTTAAAAAAAAAAGGACCATGTCATCTGCCCACCCCAGTTATGAGCCCCCCTAAGCGCACTCACCTGGTGAGCCATCAGGCTTTGCAACACACCACATCAAGCAGGGACAACAATGTGAACATGTTATGAGGAGCTAACACTATAAATATTTTTTTAATTTTTTAATGTTTATTTATTTTTGAGAGACAGAGAGAGTGTGAGCAGGGCAGGGGCAGAGAGAGAGAGAGAGAAACACAGAATCCAAAGCAGGCTCCAGGCTCTGAGCTCTCAGCACAGAGCCCGACATGGGGCTCGATCTCACAAGCTGTGAGATCATGACCTGAGCTGAAGTCCAGCACTTAACCAAGCCACCCAGGCGCCCCACAAGGAGCTGACATTATAACACCTTTTCAGAGAATGAAAAATATCCATACCTGAATATATCCTGTGTATCTAAATCAATATGAAGTCCATTGATGAACAGCGCTGAGTCTCCAGGCTGTAATCCTAAAGTTCCCTTGAAATACTGAAATATTTAAAAAAAAAAAAAAAAAAAGTTAAGGAACAAGAGGATGTTTAACAAAAACTTCCATGTTTCTGACTTTACTACATGTACAAGTATTGACATCCTCCTACTTACTATAGGAAACCCTAAGACTGGGTTAAGTTTCCTTTTACGCACTCCCACAGACCCTTCACAGCATTTATTTCATTGTAATGAAACTGCTGGTTGTGAATAAATACACGTCTCCTCCCTCCCTCCATCCAACTTTAATAAAACTGTTTAATGTCAGGGAAGGAGGAGGAGGGAGACTGGCTAAATAAGCCAATTGCTGAGGATCATTTTCCATGAAAGAGGACTTCTGTTACTCACTCTTCCTTGTCTGTGATGCCAAACAAGGTGGTAAGAGCAGTCATTAACAATTAAAAGCTAGGCCTTCTGATGAACTCCAAAGATCTCATTTGAAAGGGTTCAAAAATCCCATACCTCCCTTAAACCTTCAAACTAACGCACATCAAAAACCTGAGCTGCTGGGGCACCTGGGTGGCTCAGTCAGTTAAGCGTCTGACTTCAGCTCAGGTCATGATCTCACGATTAGTGGGTTTGAGCCCCACGTCAGGCTCTGTGCTGACAGCTCAGAGCCTGGAGCCTGTTTCAGATTGTGTCTCCCTCTCTCTCTGCCCCTCCCCTGCTCACACTGTCTCTCTCTCAGAAATAAATAAATAAATAAAAACATTAAAAAAAAGGAAAAAGAAAGAAACTGAGCTGCTGCCCTGAGGAAGCACCTACGTGCATCCTAACTCTCCAAGCCCTGGTCTCCGTGGGCTCCCTGAGGTGGTGGCTGCTCTGACACATAAGCGACTATGCAGCCTCCAGATCTGACCCATCCAACACACTGGTTGTTCACTTCTACCCTTTCCATTCATTCTTCTTTCCTTGGGGGCCACTCCACACAGCAGAGGGAAGAAACTACTTAGATACTTAGAAACTACTTAGATACTATGGACAGAAGTTAAACCTTTAGTTCTCCCAGGGCAGGGGGAAGGAGGGCAGGGACCGGAGAGCTTCCCTCATTTCCCAGAAGTCAGTGGACTAAGTAAACTTGAAGGTCTAGTACTGCATGGGCAAGGCACAAAACAATGAGGAAGCCACAGTGTTTGCTTCTTCGCCTTGCAAGGATTAAATAGCAAGTAAAATAAGGGGAAGATGGAGAGTTGCATCAATTCAGAATTGGAATTTCTTACATGGGAAAGAAAAAGTCCATGTCCACGCACACCCAGGCTGTAAGTACAGCACCCTTTGATTGTAAGAAACACCCTTTGACTGATTCTGAGCTAAGCATAACTCATATCTGTTTCAAGATCTGGTAATACAGCAAACTTCACTTTATGAAAATTCATCACACTGAAGATATAATGTTTGTATACATTTCTGCATGTTTTATACTTTTATATTTTATACTTTAATATTCAATCAAAAAACCTCAAAGCATCCAGGAAGTACCACAGCCTCTAGAATTTAATGTTTTGTCCTCTTGGTGGGAGACAGCCCTAAAAGTGAGGTAATATTTAATATCACTATTCTGAAAATAAAAAATAAGCTAAATAAAAAATGTCAATATGGTTTCTTCAACTTGGTAAATACTGGAGATAAATTTGGTTTACCTATTCCTCAGATCTACCGTAAAGGTTTTAAAATCTGGGGTAAGGACAGATTTAACACAAGCATTTTTTCCCCTCCTAAAACTCTATTGAAATGTCAGTGTTTTTAAAAAGGGATTATTATGAAGTTATAAATCCACAACAATGAAGAGAACAAAAGAGGAAAAGGACAGCTAAGTTTGGAAGCTGGGAAGGAGATGTGCGAGAATCAAGTGTCTTAGCAACCCTGAGAGAGCTGAATGCTAGGCTGACAGTGGGAAAAGCCCACGGAAACCACACGTTACCCTGTGGAACTCCTCAAAAGGCTCAAGAATTGGCAGCACAAAGAACACAGGTATGAGGGGTAATCGCTAGGCTAAAAAGTGAGTTCTTTTTTTTTTTTTAATATTTTTATTTATTTCTAAGAGAGAGAGAGAGACAGCATGAGCAGGGGAGGGTCAGAGAGAGAGGGAGACACGGACTCTGAAATAGGCTCCAGGCTCTGAGCTGGCAGCCAGCACAGAGCCCGACGCGGGGCTCGAACCCATGAACCACGAGATCATGACCCAAGCGAAAGTTGGACGCTTAACCGACTAAGCCACCCAGGCGCCCCAAAATGAGTTCTGATAGACAGCTCTTTAAAGACAAGAGCCTCCAGCCTCCCCGGCTGATTTCACAGAGAAACGTGACTGCTGTCATGACTCCAGAGGGAGTCCAGAAAATGACTCCAGAAAAAGGGAAGCTCATTCCCTGTGAAAGAGCGAAAGAATCTGGGAACTCGGGGAAACGAAACTGAGAGTAGGAGTCCCACACTGAAAACAGGGGACTGGGCAGAAGTTTCTGAATGTCCTTTCCTACTGGACTTCTACCACTCCAGTGGCCAGACGTCACCCTCCAGGTGAAGAAAGGATCAGAAGATCCTTTTCTGAAGGCTGAACAGCTCAAGAGGAAAAGCTGCAGAATACTGACACCAGGGCAAGCTAGGAAATGGCCGTAACAGGAGAGCCTATAGTCAAAAAGCCTCAGAGCTTCCCATCAGCTCCTTACTGTCTCATTCTCTTCAATATGGGGAGCAATCACTAGATATGTAAGGAAGCCTCTAATATTAAAGACACAAAACCAAGACAAAAAGTCAACTTAAGAGGAAACAGACACAAGAGAGAAGAAAACATACATATACACTACTGACATCTTCAGAATGGCATGAGAACACCATTACAAAAAAAAAAAAAAAAAAAGAATCCAAGAACAATAACCCTTGGAAATTAAAGATGTGACAACTAAAGGAAAAAATCTCAACAAAGGGATTGAAAATCATCCCCCAGAAGTTTAAAAATAAAACACAAAAGAATCAGAAAATAGTAAAGAAAATATACATTTTTTAAATTAGGCCAAGCTAGTCAAGGAAACGCAACATCTTAAAAATAAAGAATTCCAGGAAAACAAGAGAGAGAAACTAGATGGAAAAAATGCAAAGAAATAATTCAAGGAAACTTCCCAAAACTAAAGGAAATTATTTTCCAGATTTAAAGGGCCCATCAACCACTCAACAGTACAGAGATTCCTTTAAAGGGCACAGCATTGTGAAATTCCAGATTACTAAGGCCAAAAACAAGACCCTGAACGACTCTGGGAAGAAAAACTAGATCTCATACCAAGGCTTCAGAAGTCTCCATAACCACAAGAGAAACCAAAATTTTAAGAAGCAATACCTTCAAACTGTCACCATTGACCCCTGAACTCAAAACCGAACCACTGAACTCAGGAAACTCCTAAAAGTTTCTGCCAATCAAGTCCATCTCTTAGGAACTAACAAATTGCTAGAAAGGGACAGGAAACTGAAGAAAATGGACGACACCTGTGCAGATGAGTGAGCACGTGCTCCACAGCTTCGTCACAATGTTAAAGTCCCCTTCTGGGAACTATTCATTCCCAAGCCCTAATAAAGGAGCCAGTCTACTCCTGTAAGAGCAGTCACGGCTTTGGAAATTGTTCCCTGTGATCTCCCTATTTATACAAATAAAGATGACCTTGGGAGGCAACTCCTCCTGGTACAGTCTGTCTGTAACTCACCAAGGAGTGACCCACTTTGGTCCAGTAACAAAACTCCTCCAATCTAGAATTCTATACCCAGCTAAGCTATCAATAAAAACAGAAATGGGAAACTGATTTCTCAGAATCTGAAATTTACCTCACATGCAACTTCTCTCATGAAGAATGATGTACTGCATCAAAAAAGGGAGTAAATGAAAAACAAAGATCTGGAATCTAGGAAACAGAAGATCCAACGAAAGAGTTTAAAGCAAGGTCCCAGGATAACTGGTATGCCCCAAACATAAAGAACAACCAGAACATAGTGGAGAACAAAAATTAATAAAATCACAACATGAAAATACAGAGAAAAGTGGAGGGATGGGGAAGTGCCAATATGGAATAGTGACAGACATGGGGATGAGGGGCATGGAAAGAAAGTTAATGTCATCCTTGTACTGGGAGGTCGACACATAAGACTTGAAACTGGAAACTTAAGTTTACTATAAATCTGGGGATAGACATCAAAACAATCAGCTAAGGGGTGAAAATAGATTCTTCTGGCAAGGAGGAGAAAAACAGGGAGTAAGTCTAGGAGCCTGGGGTGCTCGGTTGGTTAAGCACCTGACTCTTGATTTTGGCTCAGGTCATGATCCCAGGGTTGTGGGATCGAGCCCCTGCTTAAGATTCTCCCTCAATCTCTCTCTCTCTTCCCCTCCTCCCTGCTCACTGATGTTCTCTCTTGCTCTTCTCTCTCACAGATAGATACATACATAGATACATAGATAAAAAAAAGAAAGTAGTCATGTTAGAGGGATGCTGCTTATCTAAACAAAGTGGTGGCACCATCTGATGTCTGAATTATATTCATATTCAACTTTAAACACTAAAAACATTTAAAAAATTACAGAAATAAATAAAACACCACCATCTTTGATAAAAGATAAAAAACTGTTGAATGTCATTGATGTAACTCAGATTTCCTCGTCTTTAAAAATACAATACAGGGGCACCTGGGTGGCTCAGTCAGTTAAGCATCCGACTTCGGCTCAGGTCATGATCTTGCAGTTTGTGAGTTCAAGCCCTGTGTCAGGCACTGTACTGACAGCTCAGAGCCTGAGGCCTGTTTTGGACTCTGTCTGCCCCTCTTTCTGCCTGTCCTATGCTCATGCTCATGCTCCATCTCTCTCTGTCTCTCAATAATAAATAAAAACATTAAAAAATTTAAACAAAATTTTAAAAAAATAAAATAAAATAAAAAAATAAAAATACAATACAAAATAGAAAGACTACTATTTTCCACTGGGTAATACCTTCTGATTCTCTTCCACTTCGGTTCTAAGTTCTGAACTCACCGCTGTTCTTGTTATTGCTCTAAAGAAATAAAAATGTTATCAGTGGTTAATTTCCCTATATGTATGAGACAAATTCCTTAGTACAAAAAAAACAAACAGAAAAAAACCTTCACCTTTACAAATAATAAATACATTGCTCCACTCAGATGTACATGCTTTTTCATTACAACATACACCACCACAGAAAAGTAGCAGTAATAGCATTTTAAATCAAGTGCAGTTATTCCCAAGATCTTAGGTTAAAAATCTGTAACTCTATTCCTATACACAATCTCTACCACTCATAGACTAAAGGATAATGTTAAACTAAGGTGACAAACTGCTCGTGCTACTTAAGCACTTTTTCGGTGGAGGCAGAATTCTACGTGTATATCGTTACTAGCATACCGATCTAAATGGGAATGTACTTTATGATTTATATGTAAGTCCTTCTAAGAAATAAACAAATTTATTTCTAAAAAAATCTTACATAAGAAGTCAAAACAGCTTGTTCGGTTACTCAAGAAAAACACTGGCAACCATTTAAGTTGTTAGGCTCTAAAAATTTGGCTTTTAAAAGATTTAGGAGATGTGGAGGGTCATTATACAACTGAAAGCAGTGTCAAAAAAGCTGCATTCAAAATCTTACTCTGTCACCATGAACAAGCCAGCCTACAGAACTCATCTGACTCATCAAGCTTAAATAAGATAATGTACATGAAATTCTTCAGAAAGAAAAACAGTCCCTGCTAGACCCTGTGTTAGTTACATGCACATACATCCGATTTTGTTAACTGATCCAATCCTGACAGGTAGGGATCGTTAATTCCATTTTACTGCTGGGGAAGTGAGGTAATGAGAGGACTCTTATTTGCAAACATCACACAACCAGTAAGTGGCAGAGCCAAGGACACAACCTACAGGGGTTTCCGACCACACAATGTACAGTACTGCCAACTTCCCAGAAGGACAGCATCATTAGTGGCATGGTGCTGGTACTAAAACTTCAATTTTCTAAGCATTTTCATATTTTACTTGTCTCATTTTGCATGTAAACATGAAGATAAGTAGGTATATAGTAAAGAGAAGAATGTCTTAGAGCCCTTCTCTTCATTACCTGGCTTTGGTAGGAAAATTTTGACTGAGATCCTTCATCACCACCAAAGCTAATTCAACAGGAGCAGCCAAGATTCGGGCAGCAGTCTGAAAACTGAGATCTGCAACAAGGTCACGTGTAAAGCATATTAGTCTAATGCAATAAGAAATAAGAAGAAACACACTTATTTCTCATTATTTTCTTGGCAATTGAGAATGCTTTAGGATGCAACCATTTCAGAGAGCGCCCATGGTTTAGTTCTAGGTTTTGCTCAATTCCTAGGTCCCTCAAGTATTTATTGTTGCATTCCTTGCTATACTTGCATAAAAAACTAGAGTATAGAGTATATACTAACACATTTACATTTAGCACAGGGTAAGTCCATCCCAAATCCTTTTCCTTTTTATAAATTTACAACATACCACAAAGTAAGTCTTTAGTAAATTATGTTTAAAAAAAAAAAAAAAAACTTGATAACACAGATCCTTGAGCCAGAAAAACACACATATATCCTCCATGTTAATATTACATTTGATAGATATACTGTTCGCGAGATGTATATATTAAGAAACAGAAAAACTAAGACAAACATGTTTGTACTATTATAAACTTAAGTATCTGTTCACACAGAGAAAGATCTGGTACTCATTTATATACATACTTCTGCCCAGTGTTATCTGTCTACAAAAGGACTTCCTTTCTTTTCTGATTAATCATAATCACTCCATAGTGAAAATCTGTGGTACTCTGAGAATCAGGTGAATAAATACAATTAAATTCAAATTCTACTATTCTTTTAATACCATAAAATTCAGTCAAAAAGTAGGCCGGTGATTCCTCTACATGTTTATTACCTTGCAACTGCCAAACTTTCAAAGGTGCCATTTCATTGGTGCTCTCCACAAGATGTTTTCTGAGTTCCTTCAACTGTCCCGTCAGGTCAGGGTGCAGGTCTCTGAAAGAAACATACAATCAATCCTTTAATATGTCTTTTCTTTCTCAAAGCACACCTGGAAGTTGGCTCCAACTTTATCTTCATGATTTTCCCCTTAGAAATAAGTAGATTCCTACAATTTCCTTTCCTACAAAAGGAAAAATATTAAAGCATAATGATTTTTCTTAAAAAATAAATTAATACAGAAAATTATAGTGTTTTAAACCATAAAATTTACAGATAAAAAAAAAATCACCACAACAATAGTGATTCTCCATGTCAGGGAAGGGGAACGGGACTGAGAGTGGGGACAAAGGTTACCCCAACTCTACCCCTAGTGTTTTACCCTGTTTCTTTCTTTTTTTAAGTAAAAGAAGGTGTATGTTGGGAAAAAACTTCATAAACAGTTCTTTGGAACAGAAAAGGATGTACAATTACAACCATCAATTCTGGGTGATGAGCACATGGGTATGTTCTATTATTTTCCATACTTTCCTGAATCTTTTTAATTTCTCAAAATAAAACTCAAAATACGATGCTGCCAGTCCCAAAAGGGGTTTCTTTCAGCTACATGCCATGAATCCTTTAATCACAAGAATAATACAACTTAAGCTAACCAAGGGCACTGGGCCTCACTTAGTATCTTGAAATACAGTGCATTCTATTTAAAGCTAGTAAAACAGAAGTTATCAGAGGCAGATATGTATCATTTAGATCAGACAGCAGATGGCTTGTTGAGTAATTCTGCTCTTTTAAATGCCAGAAACTAAAAATTTCTTAAATGCCACATACAGAAAGTAAAATATTTACTCAGATCCTTCACCTTCCAACCAATCCATTTCCAATGAGTTACTACAAAGTCTTCTTCATGACGATCATATCTGAAAATGGTCCCATCACTTTAGATAGCTAAATAACTATCCTGAATGTGCAAAATGGAAAATGTCTTCAATATGCTA
Organism: Hyaena hyaena; assembly: GCF_003009895.1. Lineage (NCBI taxonomy): Eukaryota > Metazoa > Chordata > Mammalia > Carnivora > Hyaenidae > Hyaena > Hyaena hyaena. The sequence goes on along the minus strand of NW_024081074.1, from coordinate 1,054,840 downwards.
TATACTACTTCTGTGCTCTAAATACATAAGATCATAATGCTATCCAAAAAGCAAACATAAAAAACATGAATATGAAAAAAGAGACTGGAAATCTGGGTCTGATAAAAATGGAATCTGACTGCATACTAATCAGGCCAAATGATGTTAAACACAAAGAAACATTCATATGCATAGGATGAACTCAATATGTCCACAGAAATTCAACATGAACGGAGTTACCTTTGCTAACCTATTACTTTGGTTAAGTCATTTCACTGAGCCAAATGTTAAAGTTCAAGTACATGAAACTGGCCTACACATGCTTCTTCATGATCCTTCCTTTACAAAAAAACAAACAAAAACACAAAAACCAAAAAATGCCACTGTAGATGTCCTAATTAAGATTTCCAGATAAAGCAGAAGTCAGGGATCTGAATAATTATCAAGGCATAACAGAAATAACTGCAAATTTAAAGATTTTTCTGTTAAAAATTTCTATGATATTTTCATAAAATGGCTATGAAATTTTCTTCAAGAAAACAACTTCTATCCCGTCTCATATAAAGTGAAATCTAAGGCATCTGGGTGGCTCAGTTAGTTGGGCGTCTGACTTTGGCTCAGGTCATGATCTCACTGTTTTTGAGTTCAAGCCCCACGTTAGGCTCTGGGCTGTAAGCACAGATTGTCCGTCTGTGTCTCCCCCTCTCTCTGCCTATCCCCCACTCACACTCCGTCTCTCAAAAATAAATAAACATTAAAAAGATAAAGCGAAATATATTTCAACTGAATGTGTATAAGATCTACTGTACCTCTTTTGCATTATTTCAGACTATTTTCAGCTTAATAGCTATGACCTCTCTTAAAATACTTTTGATTTTCTTGGGAAACACTGAGTGAAACAATTAGATGTCTCCTCTTACGTGTAACTTTATGTCATCAAATGCAAGACCCAGAAAAGAAAATCAACTAAAGCCATAGGCGGGAAGCCATAATATCATTTAATAGTAATGTACTTCAGAATGTCCGGAAATCATGAGCTTACAGTAAATTAAGTGGTAATCGCTTCATAACAGATTATATACCTAAAGCATTACTGAGAAATCTGAACTCAGACAGTAATGAGAAAGATGACCCTTATAATGCAAGGAAGCCTGGAAGTTTAAAAGAATAAGGGCATGTCCCAAATGAATATACATACCTTAATTTTCCAAAGAGGAATCCCTGAACTTCATCAATGGGATCATTTTCACCAATCACTGTAGCATTTACCTCAGTTCCTATAAAAGCACAGGAAATACATGTCTAATCATTCAGACAGGAAACAAAAACGTTATTCACCTCATAAAATTTGAATAATGTAAAACAAATTAGAAACACCTGAAATTACACTACTACTTAAAACATTGAATATCTCAATGACCATTTTGCAGGGTTGTTTTTTTTTAACAGACAGAATACATGTGTTTTTCAATGTATCCCGTGTTCCCAGACAACATAAAAATGTATTTTTCCCTTAAACTTTGGAAAATTTTACATGTTAAAAAGCTCAAAAGCTCAAAATTAGTACCTTTAAAATTATGAACAGTGGATTTTTCGGTACCAAAATTCTGAAGAACTTCCAATTAGGCAACTTAATCCTAAATATCCTTATTGGTAACAGAATGATGAGGTACGAGGCTATCCTCTGTTTACCCAAACCAACCATTTTTATCTTTAAAATGAGCTCACAAGGAAGAACTAGAAAGACTGCACATAAAACTTGTGTGGTTGAAATAATGAACTCAAAACTCTAGAGTAGTACAGTAACTATTCCAAGTGCAGAAAATAATCAAAAAACACAAAGTTGCTCATTAAGACAGTTTAAGATTTTACTCTGGGTCACAAATTAATGGCTACTTGTCAACTACGCATCATCAGTAACAACAGCTACAATTATAGGCCTTTTTGTACCAAGAACTGTTCTATATTCTTTACCCAGACATCTCATTTTCTCTTCACAAACACTTTAGGAGGCACATACCATTATCTGCACTTTTACAGATGAAAAAAATTAGGACCTACAGAATTTGCTTCACATCACCCAACTCACAGGTGACAGAACCAGAATTCAAACACTGGTTCTTTATATGCCAAAATCTATTTTTTACATTAAGGAAACAAATTCCCTTTAGCTCACATTAAAGGAAAAGAAAACACATTGGTCTTAATTTACAAATTCACCTTTCACCTGAGTATCATCCTTGGCCTTGTACTCAGTGCTCTTAATTGCCAATTCCACACCATAGCCAGAGAGGTAAACAGGTTCCTTCCTCGGATTCTGCAAGCAGAGTAAGTATTCCACCATTACTACTGGCTTTCTGCAGGTCACAGTGAACAGGACGTGAACATGGTAACATCACATAGCCACCACCTAGGATTATGCACTCAAAATATACCTATAACTTCCACGGGAATCCCAGCCTCCTTTACATTTTGTATCCTGCCACAGTACGGGAACGGGAATTCCAAAGCAGCAGCAACACCACATGAAGGGGCGGTGATAGGGCAAAAGTAACCAAACCATGTGAAGAAATGGAGAAAAAGAAAAGGAAATTCCAGAACTTACATAGCGGGGTTGAAAAACTGATGAGGTTTCAAACCCAGAAGTACTTTGTTGGGACCATGTGTGTGATGTGTTCATTTTTTACTGAATTTAACTGTCTTCAAAAAATAAAAAGTCTTCAGGTTGAGTTTGGACTGACCAACTGTCACAGGCTTACCACCATCCTGAATGAGGATGGCGCTTTAATTTTAATCTTTAATAACAGCAATATAGCCTGGAAAGCAGGGGGAAGGAGAGCAGTTGTCAAAACTGGGTATTAAAAAATCTGTTTCTGCTCATACAAATCTTCATCTAAAATATTTATTTGAGGGCACCTGGGTGGCTCAGTTGGTTGAGCATCTGACTCTCGGTTTCAGCTCAGGTCATGATCTCACAGTTCATGAGGTTAAGCCCCATGTTTGGCTCCAAGCTGAGAGCACAGAGCCTGCTTGGGATTCTCTCTCTCTCCCTCTCTCTCTGCCCCTCCCCTGCTCATGCTCTCTCTCTCTCCCATAATAAACTTAAAAAAATGTTTTTAATATATATTTATTTTGCTTATAGGGGCTAGCCACTCAATTTTACTGAGCTTATTATGACACACAAACTTTAAAAGCAATTATGTTTACATATAAATATTTTAATTGCTATATGTTACAAAAAACTTTAAAAACTTAATTTTAAATCAATTCTGCTTGCTTTTATATCTTTTGAAATCTTCCCTTTTACATCAAATGAAAAGATTTCAAAATGGGGGGAAAAAGTTTAGAAAGGAATTGAACTCAAGAATCAGTTCCATAGTATGATGATTATATAAAATCTAGAAAACATAATCTACATGGTTCATTTTTAAATAGAATCTAAACTCTATTAAGCCATTTTTAAGCATAATTTCATATTTCTTCAGAAAGGCAAGCAAAGTACCTATATGCAAGTAACAGGTATGATGAAAAGTAGTTCAAATAATTTTATAAAGAGAGGACATTATTAGCTTATGTGCTAAGGTTGTGCTGGGCAAATTAACATTTTTAAGTTATAAGGGGCACCTCGGTGGCTCAGTCGGTTAGGCATCCAACTTCAGCTCAGGTCATGATCTCACAGTTCATGGGTTCAAGCCCCACGTCTTCAGAGCCTGCTTCAGGTTCTGTGTCTCCCTCTCTCTCTACCCATCCCCTACTTGTGCTGTCTCTCTCGGTCTCTCAAAAATGAATAAACGTTAAAATTTTTTTTAAGTTATAAAATAAGTCAATACTTACAGGTATATAATGTCTGAATACATAATTGATTTTGCCTTCATTACTTTTTGATATAAGTTGACGGTGGGAATTATAAAATTCCTCATAACCAATCTCAGAGTAGAAAATGACCACTGGGCTTTCAGGATTAGATGATGGGTATCTGTGATCTCCTTTGAACAATAACGGTTTGGGTCTGAAAATAAATACAAGAAGGTTAATTTATTTTTTCAGTTTTTATTTTAATTCCAGTTAGTTAACATACAGTGTTACATTAGTTTGAGGGGTACGGTATAGCAATTCAACAATTCTATAATCACCCAGTGCTTATCAGAAGTGCACTCCTTAACCCCCATCACCTATTTCACTCACCCTCTTAAACTTAAAAAAGTTCTTAAAAATTAAAAACAGTACAAGATGTAGCTACAGGAGCGATAATGTAAGTAAAGATTATAAGAATCTTAATACAAAGAGTATTGGGGCGCCTGGGTGGCTCAGGTTGCTTAAGCGTCCAGCTTCAGCTCAGGTCATGATATCACAGTTCATGGGTTCGAGCCCCACATCAAGCTCTGTGCTGACAGCTCAGAGCCTGGAGCCTGATTCTGTGTCTCCTTCTCTCTCTGTCCCTCTCCGACTTGTGCTCTGTTAATCTCTCTCTCAAAAATAAACAAACATTTGAAAAAAAAATTTTTTAGTATACAAATCTGAAATAGTTTTCAGTTAGTACAAACAGCATCAAGTATGAGTCTTATTCATGACTGAAAATAATAAAAGTACACTATACTAACCATAAAATACAGACTTTGATTAATGATTGTTACCAATTCCTAGAGAAAAAGGGTGAAAGCCAGAAAAAAGATACATACGCACATCTCACAGTACCAAAGCTTTACTAAATTATTCTACTATATAAATAGATTATCCTTCTATCTGAAAATATAAGCACAAATAATATGAAAAGACAGGATGATTTTAAGCTATAACTTGCCTACCACAGCATCTCCCTCCTCTATCATTTTTACTACTATGATCTTCCTACTAAATGATTTAACATTTAAGTTTTCCTCATAAATTTTACATCTTCCCCCTCAAAATAAATTCCCCAATAATAGCATCAAGATATCAACAGATCTTATTGCAGACTTTATGACTTGTCATTTCTTTTACAATAAAGTACTTTATAATAAACTATTCCACAGAAGGTAAAGACATAGAGGTAAGAATGTTCACTATAGCCTTACCACAGGAACAAACAGGTAACAACTTTGAAAACTATCAGTAAAAAACTACAGGACATTCTTACATAGCTATTTTGCATGCATTACAAATAATGAGGTACACGTAATGTCCTAATGGGAAGAAGCCCCTGGTAAAAATAAACCTGCCTACTTATATAAATCTATAACCACAGAACAAAGTCTAAAGCAAGATGACAAACCATCAAAAATAGTTACCACCTCTCAGAAGAGGAGACGCCATCATTCTTTTCATTATAAAGGTCTACATTCATTTTTTAAATCAATTAATTGTGTGTTCCGCAAGGGAGCACCACTCTACCATACTAGCCATTCTCCAATGCCATTTCTCGACCTGGACACAGCTGGAACACGCACCCCACTTTCCGGTTGTCATTCTAAGTAAAGAGCTCTCCCGCCATTTGGTGGCCAGAGAACAGTGCTGGGAAGAGAACCTCACTAAAGAACTACCCTACCTGAAACACCCTTAGTCCTCTGGCAGAGCAGAGCAACACCACAGAGAGGTCAGTTATCATATTTAAAATGGCATTAGAGAGGAGGTACCGTGGGGTTACTGCCATAGGCCGACAGCAAGAGACACCTGTTATCTCTCCACCACAGGAAACCCACCCTTAAGCAAAAAGCCAGCCCCTTAAATTACCAACTTAATATTCAAATTAAACTTACCGTTATCTTCTAAATAGTCTCCTTTGTCTGAAACTAATAATACCCTGAGAGATCATTATCATTAATATCATTACTTCAGGCACTGGCTTTAATACACAGACAAACTAATGACAAAGCCTATGGAATCCTGCAGATGGTCATTACTAAATAATAACAGGAATATAAAGTACTCTTATTATCTCCATTTCAGAGTTAGATAGGAAAGAAAGGTTAAGTAATTTGCCTAAGTCTACAAAACTATTTTAAGTGACAGAGCTGAGATTCGAATCCAGTCAGTCTGATTCCAAATCCACACTCTAAACCACTGTAACTACAGACCACAAAACCCGTAAGAAAAATCCAAGGGTGGGCTCGATATAGAAGAAAGCACAATGAAATACAGTATGACATTTATGTGAAGAAACACACAATCTACCTTTCAGATGCCGTGAGGAGAAGAGTCTCAAGGGTGTCAAAACCACACGTCTTCTTTCCATGCACAGAGAAGAACGAATTACATCCTTCTGGTGGAGGCTCATCAGCTGCTATCTGCCATTTAAGACACAAGACACTCTCGTGATTTCTAACCAAAGATGAGTAAGGACATGAATACTCTAAACAGGTAATTAGATGATATTAAGATAACATCAACAAAAGGGAAAATTAACATCTACTGAACTCCTACAGCATGACAGGAAGTAAAGAGTTTTTCACGTCACTGTTTCTCACACATTATTTCATCTAGTTCCTCCCAATATCACCCCATGAGGTAGGTATTTATATCAGCCCCAAAACAGAACTTTAAAAATTCTACCTCAGAAGAGAACAAAGAATATCCAGGGAATACAGTATGTATCGTAAAGAAAATCAAGCTTATAAATGTCAATTTTAAGCATGAAAGTATAACTATACAGTCCCTATTAAGTACATTAAGTCCATATCCATGAGGTACAATATGCAAATTAATTTGAAGACCTTCTTTGAAATAGGCAGAATGTCATAGACTCTAAAAAAACAACTGGCCCTAAAATAAAAAGAGTATAGGTGGAAGGTAAAAACTACCTATGAAGCACAGTAAGATATTCAGGGAAAGGCTGAAGGAGACATGAGTTTAAGTTCAGAGTGAAATGCATAAACACCAGTGCATAATGAGAAAGTCAAACTGGAACTTTAATGAGAGGCAGGTTGAGAAGACTAAGTATAATGAGATGGGAAAAGAAAGGATATAATGACAAGCACTGAAGTAATTTATGTAATACGTTAATATTAAGATGTCCTTTTCTGTAGATGTAAGAGAAATAATTCAGAGGTGGAAAAATGGTAAACTTGCTATGAAAAATTGATATTAAAACTTTTCACTACATTCTTCATTTTTTGTAGATTATTATAAAACTGACAAGCACAAAAAAATAAGAAAGAACAGCACTTTAGGTGCTCTGAACTCTCAAAACTCACAAGCCAAGAGTCCCTGCTAAGACAGGACCCTACTGTAAGAAGAAACTGCTCAGGGTGCCATAAAATTTGAATATAGCACAGAGATGTAGAGACAACTAAGGAGAAAGTCCAATGAAAGTGCAGGAGGGGGGGGCGCCTGGGTGGCTTAGTCGGTTAAGCGTCCGACTTTCCGACTTTCGCTTAGGTCATGATCTCGCGGTTCGTGGGTTTGAGCCCCGCGTCAGGCTCTGTGCTGACTGCCAGCTCAGAGCCTGGAGCCTGTTTCAGTCTGTGACTCCCTCTCTCTCTGACCCTCCCCTGCTCACGCTGATTCTCTCTCCTAGAAATAAATAAAACATTTAAAAAAAAAAAAAAAAAGAAAGTGCAGGAGGGGAACAGAGGAAATCTCAAAAACCAAACGACCATGTTTTTTTTAAAGCCACTGTATTTTTTTAACACTACATAAAATCAACAAAAGAAGGAGCCTGCCAACCTTTAAAAGTTAAGGAACCCGGGGCGCCTGGGTAGCTCAGTTGGTTACAAGCATCCTTCTCTTGAGCTGAGCTCAGGTCTTGATCTCAGGGTCATGAGTTCAAGCCCTGCCTCTGGATCCAGCTGCCAATTTGCAAGGAACAGAGGACAGAGAAAAAGCTGAACTGTATCATGAGTATGTGATCAACAATACAGACTGTGAAAAAATGATTAGGGCAAACAGTCTACATTATTCAAAGAAAAAAAAGGGCTAGAACTAGAACCTGTAAATTTAGAGCCACACCCCCCAAAAAATTATAACAATTTTTAAAACTCAGCAAGACTGAATTTTATGGTGAGATGCACTCTTGGGCAATAAAACGATAAAGAAACACACACAGCAACTCATTCCGACAGAGGTGAAGAAAGTAGTTCCTTTTGGCTGACAAGAGGCAGCTGTAATGAGAACAGACACAGAGGTTGCCAGTGGCCCCGGCTAAGTTGTACTTCATGACTTGGGCAAAAATTACAAGTGCTCACTGTGCAATAACTCATTCCACTATGTATTTCTTGTGAGTGATTTTCTGTGCCTGTTTTATTTTATAATAAAATAGTGGTTTTAAAATTAACATTTCTTTCACAGCAAATACATGATCAGTGTATGCTCATCTTTGATTCTCTTACTTTTCTTTTTTTTTCCCCGACGGGAGTCTGTTCAACTCAAAATCCAACAAGATCCACACACTGCTTTAAGCAGACATATATTTTAAGTCTCTCTTAAAGTTCTTCCTTCCCTGTTTTCTTCCCTTATAGTTGCTGAAGAAATCAGATCACTTTACTACAAAGTTTCCTACATTCCAGATATTCCTGTTACCCCTGTGATATTGCTTCTTATTTCCCATCCCCTATATTTCCTGTGAACAGCTTTTAGATTCTACAGGCTATGATCAGATTCACGGTCAAATGGGTTAGCAGGGCTACTACTCCTATGCCGTGTTGTATAAATTAAGTCTCATAGTTTTGTTTTTGTATGGATATATTTTTTCCTTAAATGAAAAAAGTATAAATTATATTTTTTATTAAAAAATCTGAGATCTGAAGATTTAATATCAGCTTTATTTTCTATTTATAAACATCATAAATCCTCATAAATTTCAGGCAGAAAAGTTACAGCTCTGTAACATAATGCCAGGACAACTGCAATACATCAAATCATGTATCTTACCACTATCTTGTAAGCACTGAACTTACCTGCTGGAACGCTTGAATTGTAGCCGAGTAGGAATGAAGGGATAGACAAAATTTCAACAAATTCTGCTGCAGAGGTGACAGAAACTGAAATGCAGTTTCCAATATTGCATGATAATATGAATAATCAGTACCTGCCAAGGAAGAATATTAACCAAAATAATTATCTCAACTAAACATATCCAAATAAGATAGTTCATAAAGTATAAAGCTGTGTATTACAAAGGCATATGATAGCAAAATTTTACCACTACCCTTCCTGAACTGTTGCCAAATGCTTAGAATTCCCTGGAGTATACAAATTAATTGGACTCTTCCTCTCTTCTCCCTCTTTTTAAGTTTTATTCATTTAAGTGATCTCTACACCCAACATGAGGCCTGAACTCATGACCCTGAGATCAAGTGTCAGATGCTCTACCAACTGAACCAGCCAGAAATCCCCTCTTGCTCTCTTTGCTCACACTATTTCCCTCTACCTGGACTGCAACTGCCCCACTTACTTGGATGACTAACTCCTACCTATTTCCACAGGAAGAATTCAGCTATGACATTACCTACTTTGCAAAGTCACTCCCAAACCCTACCCCATGCCTCACTGGACCAGGTACATCTCTTCTTTGTTACCATATTTCTCTGTTTACCTCAAATAGGTTTTGAGCCCCCACAGGCAGAAGTTATAATGGATTTATCTTTGTATCCCCAGTGCCTACCGTATGTTTGTTACCTACTCAAATAACCTAACAAAAGTAAGCAGGGTGATGAGGAAGTACAAAGTAGTAAAGGATATTAGTGAAACTGTAGTTTGGGGAGAAACATTTAAACAACTGCAACCATCTGAGGAGGAAAAACAACACATGTACCAGTATGAAAAACTCCCCAGGATATATTGTAAAGCACTAGGTACAATGTGCAGTTGACCCTTAAAAAACACAGGGTTTAGGGGCATCAACCACTCATATAGTCAGAAATCTGTGTATAACTTTGACTCCCCAAAACCTTAACTACCAATAACCTACTGTTGACAGGAGGCTATACGGATAACATAAAAGTCAATTAACACTTATTTAATGTGTTATATGCAATTTTATTCTTTTAATGTTATTTTTGAGAGAGAAGAGAGTGTGTGTGTGCAGGGGAGGGTCAGAGAGAGAGAGACACACACACAAAATCTGAAATAGGCTCCAGGCTCTAAGCTGTCAGCACAGTGCACGAGATGAACTTGAACTCATAAGCTCATGGCCTGAAGCCAAAGTCGGATGCTTAACTAACTGAGACACCCAGGTGCCCCATGTTATATGCAATTTTACATTGTAATCTTAAAGCTAAAAAAAAAATGTTATTAAGAACATCATAAAGAGAAAATACATTTAAACAACTATACTGTATTCATGGGGAAAAACTCCAACTATAAATAGATGCATACAGTTCAAACCCATGTTGTTAAAGGGTCAATTGTACATAGTAATCTATCTTTTTTACTTCAAGAAAGAATGAAAAATAAGAATTTATAAGGGAGCACCTGAACGGCTCAGTCAGTTAAGACTCTGACTTGGTTTCGGCTCAAGTCATGAACTCAGTTTGTGAGTTCAAGCCCTGCATCGGGCTCTATGCTGACAGTGCAGATCCTGGTTGGAATTCTCTCTCTTCCTGCTTCTCTCTGCCCTTACCCAGTTGTGTGCACTCTCCCTCTCCCTCTCTCTCAAAATAAATAAACTTTTAAAAAATTGTTTTTAAGAATATATAAGTATTCATTTGTTGTTTAAAAAAAAACAACGAAGCCTAAACAAACTAATTTAAACAACTATAAAAAGCAGAGGAGAAACAGGAGGGGGGAAAGGGAGAAAACAAGAGTTTCCTGTGTAAGCCTTTTATAAGCTTGACTATTAAATAATCATATATTATGTATTAATTTTTTTAAGGAAAATAACTAACATTTTAAAAAGCAAAATGTAAAAGGTTCTAAACTGCATTAGCATCTTCTAAGTAGAAAAAGAGACCAGAAAAAAAATATTTAAAATGTTGCCAGAATGTTAATGGTAAATATCTTTGGGTGGTAGGACAATGAATACTTCAAATAAAATGTTTAATACACTTTAATGATCACTTCCAAGAATTCATACTCCCCTAAATTTAACCAAGAACACATTGTCATTTATATTGAGGAAGTTTCATTTTAAATGTCAAGAATTCAAATTTCATTATAAAACCCAACTTCAATGGGGCCTGGGTGGTGCAATGGGTCAAGCACCTGACTTCAGCTCAGGTCACAATCTCATGGTTTGTGAGTTCAAACCCCAAGTTGGGCTCTGTGCTGACAGCTCAGAGCCTGGAGCCTGCTTCAGATTCTGTGTCTCCCTCTCTCTAACCCTCTCCCACTCGTGCTCTGTGTTCTCTTTCTCTCTCAAAAAATAAACATTAAAAAAATAATAAAACCCAGGTCAATAAATTCATTTTATAAAACTGTAAAAGTAAATGATTTTTTCAATAATGCAAACACTTCTAGTTGTCTCTAAATTATGTAACTTAAACTTAACAGATGCTTGTTCAAACCCTTATGTACTCCTATCACACAAAAGAGATTCAGATTTAACTTTCAAAATTTGTATTATTTTTCAAAAAAATTCAACAGGTAAGAATCAAGTCAATTAAATATAACAGCAGTCACATCGTTTTCACACACTTCCTCTTCAGTAAGACCTGTCAAGGTTTTAGCTACCTGTGTATTGGCATCTTTGTCTAAGTAATGTTTACACTCTATAGAGTTTATATTGAATTAGAAACTGTGCATGCACAGCATAAACTGTAAAAAAAGTGATAGTTTACATTGTCATTAATCTGATACCCTGACATTCAAGCTGTAGGTGGCTGGCAAGCATAATGGGAAACATTTCAGCTGGTATTACTTAATGATAACAAACCTAATAGATAATAGATCAGTTGTGTTATTAGTTCATAACAGAAGAAAAAGTAATCAAATCTGATGGTGATTAAGTCAATACTAAATGATTTTTAAGTGAATTTGACTTCTACACCATATTTACGTAGCACTTCCAATAAAACAACACAAAAGAACAAAAACAAGAGGATAAAAGAAATCAAAGGTAGTACTTGTAGCAAAAGTTACAAACTGCTTCAAAAGTATTACTTTGTGTTGGCTCTGCTGGCTACCATCACAACTCTAGTTATTAAAGATAAAAATGTTTTCCATTAATTGCCAAGCCACACATCCTATGAAAGAGACCATTTTTTTTCTATTATTTTTCCAGATACCAAAGTCAAAGAAGCATCTGTTTCAATTTTACCGTGATGATTGGATGATCCAATATTTTGGCTGGCTTCTACAAAATTCCAGAATTTCTCTTGACTGTCCTCTGCTAAAAATTCACTGGGAGAAAAGGGAGGAAATATCAGAAATAAAACAACTTAATAAGATCTTTTAATAAAGGTTACATTTCTAAGGAAGTAGAGACAGGTTTTTGAGTTTCCAAATGTCCACCGTTTGGCTTTTAATTTATAAGACCTATTATACACAAGCATGTGTAATATATATTCTAATGATAACTAAATCTTACTGGCTTATTAACTATTAATAACTAGCTTTGTAGCTTATTCACTTATTCCTATTAATAGCTTAATATGTATTCCTTAAGAAACCTGGAATCATAATGTTGTAACAGGGAAGTCCCAATATAAATAAAGCCTATGAAGCCCCATGTGAAAAAGCTGTCGGTAGTGGAAGCAGAATTAAGAACTGGTAACTGTGGTACTAGTTCTGCTCACTGATTTTCTGAAAGACCTTACAAAGAACAAAAAATGTTTTGCCCAGGGTTCTCCCAAGGAAAACCTGAACCCTAGAAAAATTTCTAAGAGACTAAAGGCAGCATGTTGTAATCTTTTAACATCCATAAATCTAAATTTTCAAGATCACCAAATTTCAGTTTAATGTTTAGCACTGATCTAATAAAATTGGGGCTTAGAACTTAACACCACCTTAATTTTTTCTGGACTTTACTCTACAGACCTAAAATAACGGCCACTCTAAATTTCTCTTCATTCAAGACTCTAAAATCCCTAAAAGAAAATGTGTGTACTGATCGAATGACTCATGTAAACTGGTTACCTTCTCCTCTGAGACATAATACTAGTGTAGTGGTATGTTTCACTGTCTTAAAGCAAACTAGAGATCTGGATCTCAGCTTACCCAGCCAAAGGAGGACTTCCCCATTACTTGTCAACACTGGGGTGTACAACTCTCATTCTAATCCACAGCTAGACACAGAAATATGGGAAAAATAAGATACGTTTCCTAGTAATACACAGCCTCTCGGAAACTAGGTTCCTGAAAATATTTAGTAACATAATGTATTAAATTATTTAGTACCTCCTTGAATGTGGCATTTTTCTAGGCTTTCTAGTAACTGACATAGGCATCATAACAACCTTATAATAGTTTATGGCCTAAGAAAATATATACAAAGACAAATAGATTATGATACGCAAATAAACCCTAAATTCATGAACTAAAGCTGCATTCACAAGATAAGCTTGTGAAAGTGGGGGAGGGATAATATACTCAAAGGTTGTAGTGATGAGAACAAGGATTCACTGACACTAAGACCTTCTTGTACAGGCCATCTGCAAATAAACATATGTTCTTCACAGAATTACAGGAAAGCTTCTTGAAATATACACTCTTCATCTTCCCATTACATAAATAAGTCTTACAACATCTAAGTTTCAATCTTTTTTTCTTTATTTTTTTAACATTAATTTTTTTTTTTTTTTGAGAGACAGACCATGAGCGGGGAAGGGGCAGAGAGCAGGAGACACAGAATCCAAAGCAGGCTCCAGGCTCTGAGCTGTCAGCACAGAGCAGGATACGGGGCTCAAACCCACGAACTGCAAGATTATGACCTGAGCCAAAGTCGGACGCTTAACCGACTGAGTCACCCAGGCACCTCTCAAATAATCTTAAAAAAATTAATTACTAGATCCACTGAACCAATCCAAGAAAGGTAAGAATAATACAAGATATTATTAAAAGGAATGCTACCCTTTATGTTTGTTTGCTTTTCATTTTAGGTTGTTTTTTAGCTTCTTATACCTTTCCCTTTGAGTAAAACAGCTATAGTTTTTCAGATGAAATTATATGACGTCTAGGATTTGTTGTAAAATATTCCAGCAGGGGAAGGGAGGAAGGTAGTGGTGGTGATGGTTATTGGACTTGAACTGATAATTGCTAAAACTGGGTGACAGGTAGAGGGAAAGCACATTATAGGTACCATTCTCTCTGCTTACAAATGTTCTGAAAGATCACAATAAAAAGTTTATAATCTATGGCAAAAAAAAAAACTATAAACAACCTAAATGCCCATCAGATAGCATAAATCTAGCAGTAAACTTGTTTTCTAGATTTCCAAGGTTATTGCTGGAGATCAGAATTGGTCTTACTTCCATACAGAACTAGAAAGGGAAGGGAAATAAATATTTAAGGAGGGCTTACTATGGGGACACCCAGATGGCTCAATCAGTTAAGCATCCCAACTTCAGCTCAGGTTATGATCTCATGGTTCATGGGTTTGAGCCCCACATCAGGCTCTCTGCTGTCAGTGCAGAGCCCACTTTAGATCCCCTGTGCCCCTCTCTCTCTGCCCTTCCCCGACGTGTGCTTGCTCTCTCTCAAAATAAAAAACATTAGAAAAGATTTAAAAAAAAAAAAAAAGGAGGGTTCACTATGTGACAGGCACTGTGCTTGGCACATTCACCCATATCCTTAAATCCTCACAGCCATTCTGAGTTATAACCAGTTTTAGAATAAAGAAACTGAAATTCAGAGAGGTTACTGATTTGCTTAAGGGCAGAGAATTAGTAAATGAAAAATCTGGAGTGTAACTCAAATCTATTTGATTTATATCTCTATCATGCTGCATTTTTGGGCCATTATACCACCTAGTACTCAATAAATGATTACAGGTTTCAATTTTAATAACAGTACTTTATATAATATTTCTGCTAGTAACTATGGCTGTTCAAAACAAATTCAGTGTTTTACTCAATTAAATATAGATCAATTCATGAACAACCAGAAAGCTACAACTGCTTCATTAGGATCAGGCCTAATCTAAAAATACACATGGGAATATTTTTAGTCCCTGAGCGCTAGATGCAAGGAAGGCAAAATATCTGTGGGTAGCTGCATGCCTCTGTGTGTAGAGAAATATTCTGTCCCTTCATCCTCACCCAGATGGACAGTGCTGTGACTGCCATCAATATCTGCCATGGACCTGGAAGGGAAGACTGGTGGCCTCAACTAGCTCTGGAGGTAAACATCGAGGGTTTCAAATATGTACAGCTTATTTCTGAGTTGCCTAGAAGTCCCATTACCTTGGCAAACTGTCTGCAAATAGCCACACAAGAGGACTAAAAATAGTCAATCAAAATGGCAAACGGCCAGGAAATCATGAAAGGGGGCGATGTTTGTGAAAGGAAAGTTGGTGAAGGAAGTAGTATACATTACTCACTTCCCAAAGATCAAAGAAACTGAAAGAAACTGACTAAGGCCAACAGTTTTAACATACTTTTTCAAAAGTCCCATAAGTATATGCATAAGAATCTTACAAGACAATGTACAAAAACCAAAAAATTAGTGTGAGAGTAACTGAGTGTAACTCAGTAAAGAATGTCAAGCAGTGGGGCGCCTGGGTGGCTCAGTTGATTCAGCGTCCACCTTCGGCTCAGGTCATGATCTCACGTTTTGTGGATTTGAGCCCCGTGTCAGGCTCTGTGCTGACAGCTTAGAGCCTGGAGCTTGTTTCATATTCTGTGTCTCCCTCTCTCTCTGACCCTCCCTTGCTCACGCTGCCTCTCTCTCTCTCAGAAATAAATAAAACATTTAAAAAATTAAAAAAAAAAAAAAAGGATGTCAAGCAGAATGTTATAAAACATCGGTTACAGTTAATTGCACAAAATTATTTAGAAAATGATAGTAAATCTCAAACACTTAGATTTACACCAGACAAATTATCCAAAATAAGACTGGTGGGCAGGGAGAGGTGTTCAGTTGTCAAGAGTCCTGGCTCAGGCAGGTTAGGTGTCAAACAATCTCAGTCACTTCACTTTTACAGCTGCCCTCTATCTAATAATGTTCTGACACTGGAGGAGCCCAATCCACGCATCAAATCAGTCACTGTAACACTGCTAAGGAATAAATACAGCAGGAATGGGGGTGGGGGGCACCCTTTATTGCTGAGAAAAAGGAGGCACAGAGCAGTACCAGTCCATGGGCCTCCTCTGCAAGTCAAAACCAGCTCCCCCTCATCCCACTTTCCCACAAGGCCTCTTCTCAATACCAAATGAAGCGGTTTCCTTAGGGGACGCAACTATTCATCAACACGATCAACAACAAAATCTTGTCATTCACATTTTTCTAGGGACTAAGGGGGAAATGTCAGAAAACGAAATTCTAAGTTGAAGAGTACAAAGAAAGGCCAAAGTTAGCTAAAATAATGCAACAGTTCCAATTTCTAGCACTATCAAATTGTGAGATTTACCAACTGCTTGACCTTCAGTCTACCCAAATTTATGCTTTAGAACAACTCTCTACAAGTCCTAGCTGTATACAAAAAAAAACCTTCCTTCTATAAACAAAAATCTGACGAAAGGAGAGGTATCTGGTTTTTAGATTATAAACACTAACCTGAAGTACATTTCGAATACAAAATATTTCACCAATTTTAAGACACTGTCGGTTTTAAGGTGCATCATTGTTTCCAATGAAACACTAAAAAGGAAAAACGCTACCAATTTTAATTTGTAAGATAACATTTTGATTTCATCAAAAGGCATCGTAATTCAGAAGACGTTAAAATGTAGAACATGTACATCTTAGATAAAATCTAACCACGTCCTCAGCCTCCCCTCTGCACTCTCGTTATCCCTAGGTCTTCTGGCTTCTTAGAAAGAGCATACTCTCCTTCTCCCATCTCGCCAAGCTCTCTTCTTTCTCTTATTAAACACCTCTTACAACCTTCTTGAAATAAATAGAAAAATTCCTTTAAGTAGGACCCCCTCTTCCTTTATTACCACAGGTATACCTTTCTTGCAACATAATTTAACCAACTCAATACATCTATCCAAAGAAGTCCCAAAGTATCTATATGAATCATTACTTTCCTATTGTCCTGACAGCTTGTGTTATAACAGCCTCTGACTAGTACACAGCACAGTGCACACTGAAAGAGGTGATGACTAAATAAATCCATGCGAGGATGACAATCTCACTGCCTAAAAGGCTCCTAAACATTCACTAGCAGATCCTATGTTTTTACTCAAACACACGAAAGGAAAAAGATGTCTTCTTACCTGACTTCTAACAACAATGGAGTGGAAAACCACTTCGTTGTAAGAGAGGTTGTAATGGCTTTTGAATCTGCCTTTACTGAAGAAAACAGCCATAGTCCAGTGAACACAGTCAGAAGTTCCATTTTATAGCAAACCCCTAAAAAAGGAAAATTAAAAAAAAAGGTTTTGCCACAGGAAATAAATGTTTAAACCTGAATCTTAATACTTAGAGACACAAAATAACATGAAAATTACAGAAATGGAAATGTTTCTGAAACATAACCGCAACTAATATCTTGAGTTCGGTAGCTATTTGCTGAGTGACTGATATAGAACCAAAGCTGTGCAGTCCATTGCACTCTTTCCCAGGTCGCCTCTACTCTACAGAGGACTCAAAGTGAGTGGGTGGCATGGCAGGCTGCACACAATCATACATTTTGAAGCATGAGAGTAAACAAAGCTTAGATGAAAACGTAAACGATGGGTATTAAATGGTGCCCACCCCCCAAAAGTTATGAAGTCCTAATCCCAGCACCTTGAAATGTGAACTTATTTGGAAAGAGGGTCTTAACAGAGGGAATCTAGTTAAAATGGGGTCATGAGGATGAACCCTAATCCAATATGACTGGTGTTATAAAATAAGGAAACTGTGGACACAGAGACAGGCATGCAGGGGCAGAACCATGTGAAGAGACACCGGGACAGTGCCAGCAAAGACAGAGGCACACGCTGAACCAAGCTGCAAACCACGGAACACCTAGGGCTAGCAGATGCTGCAAGAGGGAAAGAAATCCCTGCCCTACAGATTTCAGAGGGAACATGATCCTGTGACACCATGATTTAGAATGTCTGGCCTCCAAACTGAAGACAAAAAAACTGCTGCTGCTGTAAGCCACCCAGTCTGAGGCACTGACAGCAGTCCTAGGAAGCCAACACTACAGGTCTTCGGTGTAAATGCAAATTTAGTCACGGAATGAAGGAGGTCCCTGGTAAAGCGGCATGGCCATGGCCATACAGTGCAGGCCTCCCGACCTCCGGGCAGCAACCTCCCCCAGCCTCCTGAGATGTCCGGATCAGGCTTCTTTGGTCTGATTTTTCATCTCAAAAGCCTGCCTCACAGAACCCTAATGAGGCTTCCCTGGGCCATATAAATCAACATCTAAGTTCTACCCACTTGAATGGGAACCCAAAGGGGCCATGAATGTGAGTGAAACACTAAGCCCAAGTTGTGCTTCTGCATGCTTAGTTTGGGAAGGCTCACCTCACTCACCCAAATGCCTTGAGATACTGGCTATAAAGCTCTTGTCTGGAGGTCCTGTCACTACCTTCCTTTTACAAAAAGCATTAATATTTGTGTCAGCATCCTGCTTCATATATGACACATGGTATCTCTAAAGAACAAACGGGCAAAAGCAAAATAAAAGATACCAAATAGAAAAGTTGCTTTTTAAAAGCCTTTAGTTCAGGCAATGCCAACTTAATTGATTTAATTGACTGACAATAGCAACAAATATTAAGATCTCATTTATAAATAAAGGACAAAAAAGAAAACACAAAATTTGCTAAGACTAAGGCTAACCAAACTAGACCCCCAACACCGAAACCTGCTAGCAGTGATTTCGGGACAGGGACTTTCAGAATGTAGCAAAAGTTACTGACATTTCCTGCAGAGGAGCAAGCAAGGATGCAAACTTCTAAATATAATTTCAGACCACTCAAAAACTCTGAGACACCCGCCCCTATAGGTCCACGGACTGCAGCCTCAGAAAGCTGCTCCCCATGACAGAAAAATGTGGTTAGTAAAAAGAGAGAACCTTTTAGAGGTAGGGACTTAACGATACTCAGTTTGCTACTTACTAGCAGTTTAACCATAAGCAAGTCCCCTAGTAACTTCTCTGGCCCTTAGTCTCCCAGACTCTGAAATAGGAATATCAGTGTCTGCCGCACCTGGACACTGTGAGAATGAAAAAGCGACATGAAAATCACTTTGTGAAGTGTCAAGTACTGTACCTGAATTAACTGTTTTAGTAAAACATGTTTTTATAAGGAAAAGAAACCACCTTCTAAACTACAGAATAGTAAGTAACACATCATCGTTACTGCATGGGCTCAAAAAACTGGAAACATATATTCTGTGATTGGGGGGAAAATTGTCTCCAAAAGTCACAAAATTTCTAAACTGGAGGCAGAATATATGAACTACGCACGTTCATGCAGTACTCTGCTACAGCTGTGTTTACAATTTTTCCTGAATAATCCCTAAAGGGGTAACTGTGGGCACCACTGTCAGTAACCGCAGGCAGGCCTGCCTCGTGCATAGTGAGGGGACTGGGAGTGACAAAAGGTCCACAGGGAAACACTGGCATTACTGACCAAATGCTCTGGGCCAAGCACCGTGCCGGGAGCTTTGCACACACCACGACTCCTAGTCCTTCCACACAACTTGTCCAGGAGGCTGCAGCTCCTGGAGGGTGGCTGCCATGTCTATTTTGTCCACCACAGCAAATAGCATGGTGCCTGGCAAACAGTAGGTATGCCATAACCACGCTGCACAATGGATGAAACACTATCAGTTCCACTTTATTTTTTTTTTAATGTTTTATTTCTGAGAGAGAGAGAGAGTGTGTGTGAGCAGGGGAGGGTCAGAAAGAGAGGGAGACACAGAATCTGAAACATGCTCCAGGCTCTGAGCTAGCTGTCAGCACAGAGCCTGATGTGGGGCTCGAACCCACGAACCATGAGATCATACCCTGAGCCAAAGTCGAACGCTTAACCAACTGAGCCACCCAGGTGTCGCTCAGTTCCACTTTAAAAATACGAAAGTGGAAGCTTGGAAAAGCTGAGTAACTTGGCCGATGAATAAATAGCAACGCTTGGAACCCCGCCTGCCTGTTTTTAAGTTCTACAGTACCATGCTATCTCCCCTGGTTCTCTAGCTTTGGAAGGGTGAGAATTCATACCGTGCAGAACCAAACTGAGAAAAAGCTTTCTTCTGAGAACCAAGGCAAGTCCAGGGACTTTCTAGGGACAGAGACCTTGCAATACAGGTGGCTGGGGAATGCAGAGTTTCGACCTGAAACTAAGCATGCCAGCCTGAAGCTGGGACCCAAGAGAAGTGACCAACCAGCCTGACAGATCTGTGTTCAGGCTGGCTTTGGGGACGGAATGTGAGCTCCTCAAGAGCAGGGAATCTGGGGGGCACCTGGGTGGCTCAGCTGTTTGGGTGACCAACTCTTTTTTTTTATGTTTTTTTTTATTTATTTCTAGGAGAGAGAGAGAGAGAGAGACAGCGTGAGCAGGGGAGGGTCAGAGAGAGCGGGAGTCACAGACTCTGAAACAGGCTCCAGGCTCCGAGCTGGCAGTCAGCACAGAGCCCGACGCGGGGCTCGAACCCATGAACCGCGAGATCATGACCTAAGCGAAAGTCGGACGCTTAACCGACTAAGCCACCCAGGCGCCCCCGGGTGACCAACTCTTGATTTCCGCTCCGGTCATGATCTCGGGATTCAGAGTTCAAGCCCTGCATCAGGCTCTGGGATCCTGGTGCAGAGCCTGCTTGAGATTCTCTCTCTCTCTCTCTCTCTCTCTCTCTATCCCTCTCTCTCTCTCTCAAAATTAAAAAAAAAAAAAAAAGCAGATAAGTTTGTCTGTCAGGGTCACATGCCTAGCGTAACGCCTGGAACATAGGAGGTGCTCAAAATGAAATAAAGGCTTCATCAAGGGGTGAATGAAAGCAAATAGAAAGAAAGGAATGTGATCCCAAGAGGAAAGATGGTACAGAAAGCTTAGGACTTAAGAAAGGTTAAAATGAAAACTCTAGAGGCGCCTGGGTGGCTCAGTTGGTTCAACTTCCGACTTCGGCTAAGGTCATGATCTCACGGTTCATGGGTTTGATCCCCATGTCAGGCTCTGTGCTGACAGCTAGCTCAGAGCCTGGAGCCTGCTTCAGATTCTGTATCTCCATCTCTCTCTGCACCCCCCCTGCTCACACTCTGCGTCTCTCTCTCTCAAAAATAAAACAAGCATTTAAAAACAAATAAAATGAAATGAAATGAAAAGTCTATGCACCAAGCCTCACCCAGAGATCCCTGTGAACTGTTTCAAAAAGAGATAGATTCTTGGGGCAAGGAATAGCACTGTTGGAGGTGACTGAGGAAAGTGGACATTCAAGAAGAGCTTTCCCACACAGACCCCACATCCTTGATGCAATAGGTAAAACCACAAGAAAAGACTGTTTAGATAAGCAGAAGTAAGAGCTTCACTCAAGTGGCCTTTTTCTGAGAATGCCTTCATTTTCCAAGAATCTTAACACTCCAATCCTAGTGGTCCTTAAATGCTGCTTATAAATATGAAGAGCCTAAGAAATAATAGGTGTCAGAATCCCAAGGCGGCACTGCATGATCACAGGCATAATGCTTGTGGCAAAACGGGCAAATTAAAACCATTCTTTAATAAGTCCGAGGCATGAATGTATTATCTGTAAGATCTAGTCCATGGCCCAGCTTCCTTAGTTTAAATTAATGACTATCTCTTGCTCACTGACCTACGGTAAAATTTTGGAAAAATTAATAAAAAGTGCATCACGGCAAACACTTCGCTTTCTGGAAAACAAAAGAGGCATAAAATTATAAATCACCAACTTTTTCTTTTTCCATTTCTAAACCAACTAGCTGACAAACTCTTAAAAAACCAACTTGTACCCTGAAAGGTTATAGACAGCCATTTGAACTTCAACATCCATGATAACAGTGAGAAAAATATTAGGAAGGACCCTTCGAGAAACAATTTTACTTCTCAAATAAAGCTGATATGCATTTATACCTATTAGCAAAACCATTTGCTGTGAACCATATACATCTAATTTTTGATAAAAGCAGTTACCATACATCTGATATGAAAACGGCCACAGGTAACTGCAGAAAAAATGTTAACAGAATTTTCTACATAGTTCAATTCTCCCCCCACCCCACCCCCGCCAAGGGAAGCGGGCATTGGAAAACTGCCACGCAACTATACAAAGCAATGTTTATTTCCTTTAATGAGTGTCAACTAAGTTTGTCAAAAGCAAGTCAAGTGGAAAGGCTACGATCATCCCAAATTTTGTGTCTTTAAATAAGTATTTTAAATGGCTTTAAACATCATCCTAAAACTGGCTGGCAAGTGCTTGGTGAATGTTTCCAACACTGTACAGCACAGTAAGGTATAGGACCCCCGGACTTCAAATGAGCATAATATGCTAGTTCTCAAATCCGGGAAGAAATGCAAAACAATCTGGAGACAGTTCCCGTTCATAACTCATTGGCGGCGTACGCAGATCTCATTCTTCTGGTAGGTCCCGCACGAAAAGTGAAACCGGATTATCCAATTTCCAGCCAACAAATCCTCGTATTTAAATGAAAATGGCAACCAATGTGCATCACTCTGATTCATTTTAGGGAAAACAGAAGTCTATAAAAAGACCAAGTCGTTCTCCAGAGTCCGGCAAACTGCTGGTTCTCAACCTACTTAGGGTCGTGCTTGGTCCAAACTCAAGTTAGGGCACTTCCCCCACCTCCTTCTGCACTTGGGCACACTGGTATCAAAGGTCTTCACTGAAGGCTCAAAACGGCTACAAGAGAGCCCGCGGCCACTCTCGCAGAAACTATACTTTGCCCGTGAGACCAGCGAGGGCAACTAGGGGGACTCACAAATGGGGGAGGACTGGGACATGGAAGGAGAAACTGAGTCAGGGAAGAAGCGGAAGCCCAAGGTGACCGGGGCACGAGGTCGCCTCACGTCCCAGACCCTGTCCCCGTGCACGAGACCTCCCCACGCCACGCCAGGGGTACCTGTCACCGGCCGCGCAGCCGTGGCACACGCGCCGCTCGCGTCCCCCTTCCTGCCCATGCTGGGGCCACGCTTCGTCCGCGACGATGCCAGCGACAACGCCGGGGCGGGGCGGTGACGGCGGCTGCAGCGGCTGCGCCAGTGAGCGGCCGACACGCGCCTTTCCCGCGGCTCCCCTCACAAGCCGGTCTCGCAAAGCAATAGCCCAGCAGCGTACTGCCTTTTACTTCCGCTTCCTACTGGCGAGCGCCGGAGAACTTCCGGCTACCGAGTCGAGGCAGGGGCAGCCTAGAGCGCCGTGGTCGCCATCTTGTATCCGAGAAGGCCCCGCCTCCCTCCTTGCTCTGTCTGTGTAGTGTGGTTGGGGAAGGTAGCGCTTTTTAGGTATGGGCAACTGACTAGCGACAGCTGAGACCCCAAAGCTGTACCAGACGGTGAAGCCGAGTAGGGGGTTCAACCTTTTTTCCGACCAGGACTTTGGGGAGCTTCAGAGTCTACTTCTTTAAACCCTTATTTTAAAAGCACTGCTGCACAACAAGAGACAAAATTCCTTAATGTTTTGGGGCATCTTAGACTTTATCGCAACCCCTAAATTTTGATAACTGCAGTTCCTGGGAGCATGGGAAAAGGAAAACTTTTTAAAATTTTTGAGACGATTTAGCTTAGATTATACTGGCAGTGGCAACTTTTGTGCTTACTTTTTCTTTTGAAAAAAAAATTTGACAAATATAAATCGCTGTGCAAAAATTTTTTAGGGGCGCCTGGGTGACTCAGTCGCTTAACCTCGGTCGTGGACTCAGGTCTTCATCTCCGGATTGCTGTGTTCGAGCACCCCGTAGGGCTCTGTGCTGACAGCATGGAGTCTGGAGCCTGCTTGGAATTCTGTACCCCCCTCTGTCTCTGCCCTCCCCTGCTAGTGCTCTTTCTCAGAAGTAAATAAACGTTTAAAAAAATTTTTTTAACAGAATTGTTTTAGAATTTGTGACACTGATTAGATCATTTTACCCACCCACAAATGAATACCTCTTTGGAGTGTATGTTTTTAACTAAGCCAAAGTGAACTAAACACCAAAAATACATTTAAAGTACATAAAAAGTGTAAAACTTTGACTGACTTTGGTTATACGACATACACAGAGTCTTAGCCCCTGAGAATGCCAGAAAAGGGACTAAAAACACTTCTTAACTAATAACTAATATACTGTATATCTAATAACTCTACATCTGTACTGTGGTTAAGAACTTTGCTTAACTCTAGCAGATCGTTGGGTTTTCTGTTCTTGGCTAGAACATAAGCAGTTAAAATAATTTTAAGGAATGAAAATAAGCACTTTAAAATTCACTTCTCTAGGGGGCTTTTGTGTTAGCTTTACACTGTGTGTTTTCTACTCTTTAAATCACTTTAAGTGATTCTTCTATGATAAAGGAATTGTTTTTTAATTCATCACATTATGGAGTTGAGTTTTACATTTTTTTTGTTTTAACTTGTTTTTCTCCTATGTGATGTGTGAACACCACCAAGGTTTACTTTGTTATAACACAACTACATGACACCACTGAACTTTTAAGAAAGTTGGGTTTCTCTTTTTCCAAATCTTTCATAGAAAATTCAGTACTATTTTATTTGAACAAATATTTTGAGCTGATTTTTATCTTTTTAATTTTGAAGTACAGAATCACAGGAAGTTGCAAAGATAGTGCAGTGAGGTCCCATGTAGCCTTCATTCAGGTTCTCCCAATGATTACATCTTAAATAACTTATTTGCACAATATCGAAACCAGAAAACTGATATGGGTACAATCTGTGTGTATAGTTCTGTTATTTTGTCACATGTAGAACTATTCTAACACCACAAAGATCTCCATTAGGTTAAGGAGGAGGGACAAATAGGTGGAGCATAAAGGATATTTAGGGCATTGTAACTGTATGATATTCTAGGCATGAATACATGTAATTATACATTTGTCAAACCTATAGGATTTACAACATTAGCAGTGAACCCCGATGTAAACTGTAGACTTTGGGAAATAAGGATGTATCAGTAACGGGGTGCCTGGGGGGTTCAGTCGGTTAAGCCTCCGACTTTGGCTCAGGTTACAGGCTCAGGTCATGATCTCGTAATCTGTGAGTTCGAGCCCCATGTTGGGTTCTCTGCTGACAGCTTGGAGCTTGGAGCCTGCTTCAGATTCTGTGTCTCCTCTCTCTCTCTCTCTCTCCTCCTCCCTTGCTCACTCTCTGTCTCTCTCTCCTTCAAAACTAAACATTTAAAAAAAATTCTTAAAGAATGTGTCAGTCAATGTAGGTTTATCAGTTATGACAAACATACCACTGTGGATGTTGATAGAGGAGAAGTGGTGCTCCTGTGAGGGCAGGAGGTATATTGGAACTCTGTACTTTCTGCCCAATTTTGCTCAATAAATCTAAAACTGCTTTAAAAAATAAAGTAGGGGCGTCTGGGCGGCTCAGTTGGTTGATCATCTGATTCTTGATTTTAGCTCAGGTCATGATCCTAGGGATATGGATGGAGCCCCACGTGGGGCTCTGCACCGAGCATAGAGTCTGCTTAAGATTCTCTCTCTCCCTCTGCCCCTTCTCCTGTTCACATGCTGTTGCTCTCCCTTTTGCAGCACCTGGGCAGCACAGTTAGTTAAGCATCCAACTCTTTTTGTTTTTCTTTTTAAACATCCAATTTTTGATCTCGTCTCAGGTCTTGACCTCGGTTGTAAGTTCAAGCCTCATACTGGGCTCCAAACTGGGCATGGAGCCTACTTAAAATAAATAAAATTAGAATAGAATAGAATAGAATAGAATAGAATAGAATAGAATAAAATAAAATATTGGGGTGCCTGGGTGGCTCAGTCAGTTAACCATCTGACTTCAGCTCAGATCATGATCTAACGGTTTGTGAGCTCAAGCCCCACATCGGGCTCTGTGCTGGCAGCTCAGAGCCTGGAGCCTGCTTCAGAGTTGGTGTCTCCGTCTCTCTGCCCCTCCCTGCTCACATTCTGTGTCTGTCTCTCTCTCAATAATAAGTAAACATTTAAAATATTATTTTTAATAAAATAAAATATTTAAAAATAAAGTATATTCAGAAGGGGAAATCATAAATGTTAAAGATTAACAAAATCTTTAACCTTCACCTCTCCACTTCTCCTCCAAACCCCTAGCAATCACTGATCTTTTCTCCATCTGCTATGGACGGCATACTTGTGTCCTCCTCAAATTTATATATTAAAACCTGACTGTCAGTGTGGTAGTATTTAGGGGTAGGGCTTTGGGGAGGTGATTAGGTCATGAGAGTAGAGCCTTCATGAATGGGATTAGTGCCCTTATAAGAAGAGGCCCCAGAGAGCTCCCTTGCCCTTCCATCTTTTTTTTGTTTTGTTTTGTTTTAATCGTGTTTATTTTTGAGAGAGAGTGAGAGACAGAGCACAAGCAGGGGAGGGGCAGAGACAGGGAGACACAGAATCCAAAGCAGGCTCCAGATTCTGAGTTGTCACCATGGAGCCTAACATGGGGCACAAACTCACAAACTCTGAGATCATGACCTGAGCCAAAGTCGGACGCTTAACCAACTGAGCCACCCAGGTGCCCCTTGCCCTTCCATCTTATGAGGACACAGACGCTCTTGCATATTGTCCACTTTTTCCATTAGAGCCCTTGGCTTGATTAAAGTTACCCCACTGTGATAATCCACACTCTGCCTGCGTGCCTGTAATTTTTGCTTAAAACCCACACCTGATATATTGGGTAAAAGGAACTGAGGTAAATAGGCCTTGGTGTGAAGTTTTGTGTTTTTCTGGCCAGCGGTTAGCTAGGTTTACTGCTTGCCATCACTGTGCATGTCAGAGACCCCCATGCCCTCTAGTGTCTTTTTTTTTTCTTTGCTCTCCTCTGTGATTTTTGGGTTTCCTTAGAAATGGCTTCGTATTGTTTTGTTTTTTAAATAGTTTATTGTCAAATTGGTTTCCATATAACACCCAGTGCTCATCCCCACAAGTGCCCTCCTCCATGCCCATCATCCCCCTTTCCTTCCCTCCCCCCATCAGCCCTCAGTTTGTTCTCGGCATTCAAGAGTGTCTCATGGTTTGCTTCCCTTCCTCTCCCCAACTACTTTTCCCCTTCTTCTCCCCCACGGTCCTCCATTAAGTTCCTCCTAATCCACCTATACATGCAAACATATGTATCTGTCCTTCTCTGCCTGACTTATTTCACTCAGCATAACATCCTCAAGTTCCATCCATGTTGCTACACATGGCCAGATTTCATTTTTTCTCATTGCCATGTAGTATTCCATTGTATAGATAAACCACATCTTCTTGATCCATTCTTCTGTTGATGGATACTTAGGCTCTTTCTATGTTTTTGCTATTGTTGAGAGTGCTGCTATGAACATTGGGGTACATATGCTCCTATGCATCAGCATTTCTGTATCCCTTGGGTAAATTCCTAGCAGTGCTATTGCTGGGTCATAGGGGAGTTCTAGTGTTAATTTCCTGAGGAACCTCCACACTGTTTTCCAGAGGGGCTGCCCCAGTTTACATTCCCACCAACAGTGTAGGAGGGTGCCCGTTTCTCCACATCCTTGCCAGCATCTAGAGTTCTCTGATTTGCTCATTTTAGACGCTCTGACTGGCGTGAGGTGGTATCTCAGTGTGGTTTTGATTTGTATTTCCCTGATGAGGATAGATGCTGAGCATCGTAGAAATGGCTTCTTAAGTAGAACCACATCATTATAGCTGTAGCTGTAAACTGCATTATTACACAGGGGCACTAGTGATGTGGGGGTAAGATTGATGGGAGGGAAAACATTCTGTTATCCTATGATGAGGTCTCA
This sequence comes from Hyaena hyaena, assembly GCF_003009895.1. NCBI lineage: Eukaryota > Metazoa > Chordata > Mammalia > Carnivora > Hyaenidae > Hyaena > Hyaena hyaena. The sequence goes on along the minus strand of NW_024081074.1, from coordinate 1,026,990 downwards.
GTCTTAGTGGGCCTGTGCCCTGGGCTGTGGCAACAGAGACCCTGGGGCCATCCAATTTACGCGGCATCCCGCCCCCTCCCCCCGAATCATACCTCCCCATTGCAATGTCATTTTGCCATTCCTTCCATCAAGAGGTGGAATTTCTCACCTCACCCCTTAAATCTGTACTGGTCATGCGACTTTCTTTGACCCAGAGAGTGCTGTGGACATGCCATTCTGTGACTTCCAAGCCCAAACCTTAAGAGGCCTGGCAGTTTCTGCTTTCCCTTGCACTCTCAGGGGCCAACCTCCACACAGAAAAACCCAAGCTATCCTGATGGAGAAGGAGGTCATTTTTCTTTACTTTATATAATTGCTTTCAAAAAAATTTTTTTCATAGAGAGAGAGCTCACCTACATGAGGGAAGGGCAGAGGGAGAAATCGAATTTTTTAAGTTTATTTATTTATTTTGAGAGAGACAGAGACAGCATGAGTGGCAGAGGGGTAGAGAGAAGCGGGTAGAGAGGGGTGGGGAGAGAGAGAGAGAGAGAGAGAGAGAGAGAGAGAGAGAGAGAATCCGAAGCAGGCTCCACACTGTCAGTACAGAGCCTGATGTGGGACTTGAACTCACAAACCATGAGATCATGACCCAAGCCGAAATCAAGAACCAGATGCTTACCTGACTGAACCACTCAGGCACCTCTCCTTTTTGTAATTTTTTTAGTTTAAGTGTAGTTGACACACATTGTTACATGAGGTCCCATTTGTGGAAAGTTATTTGTTAAGCATCTACCACCACTGGATAGGAAGGAAACCACTCTATATCTTTTTATATCACTCTATGGCGTTTAAATTTTAAAACACGTGACTATTACCTGTATAAAAAAAGTAAATGAACTTATTTTCAAAACATATTTTAGGGGCGCCTGGGTGGCTCAGTCAGATAAGTGTCTTGACTTCAGCTCAGGTCATGATCTCGCGGTTTGTGAAGTTCAAGCCCCTTGTCGGGCTCTGTGCTGACAGCTCGGAGTCTGGAGCCTGCTTCGGATTCTTTGTCTCCCTCTCTCTCTCTCTCTCTCTCTCTCTCTCTGCCCCTCCCCTGCTTGCACTCTGTCTCTCCCTCTCAAAAATAAACAAAGGTAAAAAAATTTTTTAAATACGTATTTTAAACATGTCGCCAAATAAAGGAGAGGAAAAGAGAAGAGGCAAAAGAATATGCAGATGAAGGTCCGAAAGGCAACACCTAAAATGTCTTCTCACCTGTGAGACAGGAGCACTGGCTTGACTGGTTTGCAGGTCAGTGGCATGTGGGTAGTGACGTCCACAGGTACCGACAAGTTTTACTTTCTCCCCCTAATTCCGCAGACTGACTAGCCATGGTCCACTCAGGTCTACAGAGGAAGCCTGACCATTGGCGTAATCACAGTTCCCAGGTAAGCTCTGGTGCTCCCCAGCCCTGCACGAGGCATGCCAGGCTCATGCCCCTGATGGAGCGAACCCTCCAGGCTCATGCCATCCCCTCCCCACCCCTCTTGGGAGAGGCTCAGTTGAACACTCCCCAAACAGAGAAGGCACTAATCATTCCTTGGGAGACGTTACCTGCACCTGATCCATCTTGGCCAGACATACACGTCCAGCATGTACGACAGTCAGAGGTCATCGCCCGATGCGTTTTCATGTGACAACTGGAGGTATCATTTCCAACTATCATCAGGCAAACTTTGGCCTTTGTAATAGAGGGGTGGTATCCAAGTTCTTATTTTCTCTGAGCATTTCTATGCCCATGAGGTGTCCATGTCATAGTGATTTCCTGTTATTTTAATAGAGGTTCAATTTAATATGGGTTCATCCTCTCACTCATGAGCTGATGTCAATTATGTTCTATTTTTAAAAATTTTTAATGTTTTATTTATTTATTTTTGAGAGCAAGAGAGAGCCGAAGTATGAACCGGGAAGTGACAGAGAGAGAGGGAGACACAGAACCAGAAGCTGGCTCCAGGCTCTGAGCTGGAGCCTGATGCAAGGCTTGAATTTGTGACCGGGATATCATGATTTGAGCCAAAGCTGGACGCTTAACCAACTGAGACACCCAGGTGCCCCTGATCTCAATTATATTGTGACAGAAACTTAATCACTCATTGGTAACTATAACTTAGGTCCTTATTCTGCTAAAATAAAGTAAATTAGTTTACCTTTACATCAGATTGCTTCAGGAGGCTGGAAGGAGGTTTGGAAATGACCTCCAAGAATTTTTGCCTCCTGGTATTCATACCCTTTGGGGTCCCCTCCTGTAGTGAACATGGATGGTGTGCATTACGAATAGGATAGTGTGGAAATTATGGAGTATGTCTTTTGAGGTTAAGTCATAAAAGACATTGCTATTTTCACCTTTGTTTCTCTTGCATTAGAGATGTACCCTGGTGCCCTGGGAGAAGCCAACTGCCGCTTTGGTGTTGAGACTCAAGGAGCCCCCAAGGAGACATCTATGTGAGCAGGAAATGAGGCCTTCAGCCAACAGCCAGCATCAGCTTTGCAGCCTCTTGGAATTCGATCCCCTTGTCGTCAGAAGACTGCAATCTTGTCTGTATCTTAATTGCAACCTGGTGGAAGACCCCAAGCCAAAATCACCGAGTTAAGCCTTTCTCCAATTCCTGACTTAGAGAAACTATGGAAGATAATGCTTCTTCTTTTTTTTTTTTTTTAATGCCACCATGTTTTGGTGTAATATGTTACACAGCCCTAAGCCACAAAGAAGTGTGGCCCTGAGCCAGCACACACAGAGTGGCCTTGGGTACACCAGCCCAGGCAGACCTGAAGTTGGATGGACAAGGGATCCCCCTTGCTGGGAGTAAAGACAGCAACTAGGAGTTGTATCCTCCTGGGGTGCCTGGGTGGCTCAGTTGGTTGAGTGTCCGACTTCGGCTCCAGTCATAATCTCGCAGTTTGTGGGTTCGAGCCAAGCATTGGGCTCTGTGCTGACAGCTCAGAGCCTGGAGCCTGCTTTGGATTCTATGTCTCCCTCTCTCTCTGCCCCTCCTTGGCTCATACTCCCTTTCTCTCTCTCAAAAATAAATGTTAGGAAGGAAGGAAGGAAGGAAGGAAGGAAGGAAGGAAGGAAGGAAGGAAGGAAGGGAGGGAGAGAAATTGTATCCTCCTTTCTGTGACCAGAAATAGATTTGGAGGGGAGAAGTTCCACAATCATTTTATGTGTTTTCTGAGAAATCTCTACCTCACATGGTAGCCTGAAGCCTATACCACAATGATGTCTTGAAAACAAACCCTCTACACACTGGGTATTTTTTTTTCTTAATATTTTTGTCTTTGTAAACAGTCTTGTAGCAAAAAAAAAAAATCCCTACACTACAGATTGTTCAATCATGATATAAGTTTTACCCATAGCAACTGCATTTCAATGGCTCAATCTAGAACAGTGTTCAGACTGCAACACACAGCAGTACGTTTCACATCATGAACTAACACTGATAAACACATCTACAAAACTGGAAAGTATTTCATGGTAGTTCATGAAGCAACACTTACTTGCATACTCAATCATGTCAAATATTATTCTATTCATACGTATATATAACCAAGGAAAAAACAAAACGAACAATACAAAAACTAAAAATTAAGAATAACTTTGTTCACCTCCCATTCACAAATTTATTCCATCACAGAACCCTCAAGGACAAAGCTACTATTCACATATCTGGTTAAAACGTATGTGGATGTTCATATGTAAAATCAGTGGGAAGCCTCACTGCTAACTGCAGGTAAAATTCCCCTGCATGTCACAGCTATAAATGACAATAATGTTAAAATTAAACTCTATTTTCATGATGGTAAAACAGGTTGTCATTTACTACAGAATTAAGTGGCCTCGGTAAACAAACGCTGGAAACACAACTTGCAGCTCACCTATCTTTTGTACTGTCTCCTTCACTAACTTGTCACAGTCAGTACAAATATTTGTCACAATGGGTACAGTTTGGGAGTAGGAATCTGTGAAATGTATTGTAATATTTACTCTTCTTTTTCTTTTTTTACTGAGGTATAACGAAGACACCTCAAAAAATTTAATACTTGTAAAGGCCAAAGATATTGGGTTGTGGTCCACAGATTGGAAAACACTGGTTTGGAAATTTTAACCTTTTAAATAGATGCCGTATATAAATTCTTGCCTGTGTTAGTTTTCTTTTTTTTTTTTTAACATTTATTTATTTATTTTGAGAGAGAGCGCGCAGGCGCATGTGCACAAAGTGGGGAGAGGAAGAGAGAGAGGAAGAGAGAGAATCTCAAGCAGGGCTCGAACCCATGAATCATGAAATCATGACCTGAGCCAAAATCATGAGTATGAGCCACCCAAGTGCCCAGTCTGTATTAACTTTCTATTGCTGAAACAACAAATTTCCATAAACTTAAAACAGCACAAATGTATTATCTTATAGTTCTGTGGGTCAGAAATCCAACATGGGTCTTACTGGTGAAAACCGAGATGCTGAGAGAGGGGCATTCTTCTCTGGAGGCTCCTGGGAAGCACCCACTTCTTTGCTCATTCAGGCTTTGGCAGAATTCAGTTCCCTGTGGCTTTGGGGCTGAGGTCCCCATTTCCTTGCTGGCTGCCACCTCAGGATGCCCCTGGTTGCTAGAGGCTTCTCTCTGGTCCATGCATGAAGTGCCCTGCAGCTCAGACCAGTAACAGGGGGCCCAATCCTCCTCATGCCTCTATTCTCTGAATCTTCTGCTGCTGCATCTCTCCCGCTGCAATTTGGAAAGGTCCAAACTTAAAAAAAACTTTTTTTTAATGTTTACTTTTGAGAGAAGGAGACACAGAATCCAAAGCAGGCTCCAGGCTCTGAGCTGTCAGCACAGAGCCTAACACGGGTCTCAAGCTCACAAACTGCCAGATCACGACCTGAGCTGAAATCGGACGCTTAACCGACTGAGCCACCCAGGCACCCTGAAAGAGTCAAACGTTTAAGGACTCATGTGATTAGATTGTACCCATTTGGATAACCTCCCTGTCTCAAGGACCATATCTTTAATCACATTAGCAAAGTGACTTTTGCCTTGTAAGGTAACGTTTACAGATTCTGAGGATTACTGCATGAGCCACATTGGGGACTGATATTCTGCCCATCACACTAACACATACGTGCCTGCTTCCACATGTATGTTTTGTTGATAGCAAAGCCTAGGATTGCTGAATGCTATTTTTAAAAATCATACTTGAGGATGTTTTAGAAGCAGGGCTTTTGGGAGCAAGAGCCTTATAAGCTTCCATCTGGTGCCTTCTCCACAGATTTCAAAGAGCCATTTGCTTTTCCAGATGGTGTTTTAACATTTATACATAAATCTCGGTACACACAATAGCACAGGACTCATGTCTGGTGGTGAACTCAGGAAAATACTAAAGATGACAAGGAAACAGATCCCCACCAGTCTTCACTTGTAATCTGCTCATTGTGAATAGGAAAACCTGAAGGTGACACACAGCCAACCTGCAGGGCAGAATGGGCATCCAGCTGCAGGTCGTCCAGGATAACTGACACTGGGCTCTGTGCAGTGACGGTGAGGTCCCTCTCTGGCGATGGAGCAAAGCTTTGGTCACACAGTATTAAAATAATGCGGCAGTACGTTGGCCAGAGGGCCATGGAAGGGCCTCCTACCCCCTGAGTTCTTTTCCATTCCAGGCCAGCTCTTCCATTCCCCATTCTTCCCCTCCAGAAAGCTCACTGATCTTTCTTAGCATGGACCCACGTTGCACCTTCAGAGGCATCAGCCTGGGCTGACCTTCCTCGGTGTCTGTGTTCAGGCGTAGTTAGGGCCCTGGTGCCCTGAATGGGAAAATCTGTTCTCCATGTAGTACCCAAAGATTCCTCCTTTAGGCCTTAGGCCATCTTGTATTATCTTTGTGGGAACTCTCTATAACTTATTAATTGCTGTCCATGGCCCAAGCCTCCAAAATCCCTTGTTTTGAGACCAAGGGAGTCACTGGTTGGTTGTTATCAGATAGGTTAAGCATGGTTTGGACATACTGTCTGGCTTCTGTAACCAACATCCATCAGCCACACCTTTGGTTCCTATTCCAAACCCCTTTCTCACAGAATTCCCCACATATTTCCTGGTTTTTGATGGAAGGAAGGATGGTTTATCCAACCTAATCTACGGTATATCTATGGCATGCGGAATAGAGATGCTACATCTAATGTTAAATGGGGTATTTAACATTCTTTCATTCACCTAGTAAACTAACACTCTGTGTCAGAAACAATCTTTGCCCTTATGGAGCCCAGACTGTGATGAGACAGACACAGATGATTATAAAACAGGTGAAAGGCTGAGACAGAGGCCACCTTGGGCCATGGTGGCATGCAGAGAAAGGGCACAAAGCCAGCTTGGAAAGTCAAGGAATTTTTCTTGGAAGACGTACCTCTCCAGCTGCTAACAAGTGGTTTGATTACCTCTCTCGTTTGTGTGGTAATGCTTTTCAGTATTAAAAAATACAACACATTGGCTAAAAAAAAAAAAAGTTTGTAAAACTCAGATATAGAATTAACCTATACCTCAATCATCCAAACAAATCTTCACTTCTAAATCTCCACATATTTTCTTCTACTCTTTGTTCTTTCTTTTAATGCTTATTTGTTTATTCTGAGAAAGAGTGAGCAGGGGAGGTCCAAAGAGAGGGAGAGAGGAAGAATACCAAGCAGGTTCCACACAGTCAGCATGGAGTCCAGTGTAGAGCTCAAACCCACAAACCATGAGATCATGACCCAAGCTGAAACTAAGTGTCAGATGCTCAAACTGCCTGAACCATCCAGTACCCCTACACTTTTTTCTACACATAAAATTTTTACTGTGAGAGATTTTGTTTAAACAAATAATGTTTCACATGCAAGCACCACCTTCTAGGCCTGGAAAATTTAGCCAATCACCAGTACATAGATTTGGAAATGCATACTACTTCACCCAAATTCCTTGACTTACTTAATATCCAAATATTTGGAGATTTTCCACATATCTATCTGTTACTGATTTCTAATTTAATTCTGTTATAGTCAGAAAACATACTTTCTATAATTAAAATTATTATAATGTATTATGACTAGTTTCACAGGCCACAAAATGACTTATCATGGTGAATGTTGTGGGTGCACTTGAATGTACATCCTGCTCGTGTTGGACAGAACACTCTAGAATGTCAATTGAGTAATTTGGTTCATAGGGTTATTCCAGGGGCGCCTGAGTGGCTTAGTCGGTTAAGCGTCCGACTTTCGCTTAGGTCATGATCTCGTGGTTCATGCGTTCGGGCCCCGCGTCGGGCTCTGTGCTGACTGCCAGCTCAGAGCCTGGAGCCTGTTTCAGTCTGTGGCTTCCTCTCTCTCTGACCCTCCCCTGCTCATGCTGTCTCTCTCTCTCCTAGAAGTTAAAAAAAAAAAAAAAATAGGGTTATTCCAGTCTTCTGTATTCTTACATATTTTTTATTTTCCTTTCTTTTATCCAAAAGGTGATATGTTTTATATATCCTTTTGCACTTTGTGCTTTTTTTTCCCCCACATAAAAACATATCCTGGAAATAACACCAGCATTCTTCACAGAGCTAGAACAAATGATCCTAAAATTTTTATGGAACCAGAAAAGACCCTGAATAGCCAAAGCAATCTTGAAAAAGAAAACGAAAGCTGGAGGCATCACCATTATGGACTTTAAGATGTATTACAAAGCTGTAATCATCAAGACAGTATGGTACTGGTACAAAAACAGACACTCAGATCAATGGAACAGAATAGAGAACACAGAAATGAACCCACAAATGTATGGCTAACTAATCTTTGACGAAGCAGAAAAGAATATCCAATGGAATAAAGACAGTCTCTTCAACAAGTGGTGCTGGGAAAACTGGACAGTGACATGACGAAAAATGCACCTGGGTCACTTTCTTACACCATACACAAAAATAAACTCAAAGTGGATGAAAGACCTGAATGTAAGACAGGAAGCCATCAAAATCCCAGAGGAGAAAGCAGGCAAAAACCTCTTTGACCTTGGCCGCAGAGACTTCTTACTCAAGATGTCTCTGGAGGCAAGGAAAACAAAAGCAAAAATGAACTATTGAGACCTCATCAAAATAAAAAGCTTCTGCACAGTGAAGGAAACAATCAGCAAAACTAAAAGTCAACCGACAGAATGGGAGAAGATATTTGCAAATGACATCAGATAAAGGGTTAGTTTTCCAAATCTATAAAGAACTTATCAAACTCAACACTTCCCCCCCAAAGAACCCAAATAATCCAGTGAAGAAATAGGCAAAAGACATGAATAGATACTTCTCCAAAGAAGACATCCAGATGGCTGACAGACACATGAAAAAATACTCAACATCACTCATCATCAGAGAAATACAAATCAAAACCACAATGAGATACCATCTCACACCTGTCAGAATGGCTAACGTTAACAACTCAGGCAACAACATATGTTAGCAAGGATGTGGAGAAAAAGGATCTCTTTTGCACTGTTGGTGTGAATGCAAACTGGTGCAGCCACTCTGGATAGCAGGATAAAAGTTCCTCAAAAAATTGAAAATAGAACTACCGTATGACCCAGCAATTGCACTACTAGGTATTTATCCAAGGGATACAGTTGTGCTGTTTCAAAGGGAAATATGCACCCAATGTTTAATAAGCATTATTGACAATAGCCAAAGCATGAAAAGGGCTGATATGTCCATTGACAGATGAATGGATAAAGAAGATGTGGTATATATATACAATGGAGTATTATTCAGCAATCAAAAAGAATGAAATCTTGTCATTTGCAATTATGTGTATGGAACTAGAGGGTATTATGCTAAGTGAAATTAGTCAGTCAGAGAAAGACTAATGTCATATGACTTCACTCATATGAGGAATTTAAGATACAAAACAGTTGAATGTAAGGGAAGGGAAGCAAAAATAATATAAAAACAAGGAGGGGGACAAAACATAAGAGACTCTTAAATACAGAACAAACAGGGTTGCTGGAGGGGATGTGGGGAGGGGGGATGGGCTAAATGGGTGAGGGACATTAAGGAATCTACTCCTGAAACCATTGTTGCACTATATACTAACTTGGATGTAAATTCTAAAATTAATTAATTAATATAAAAAGGAAAGATAAAAAATGTTTTAATATTGTGTGCCAACTGTACTCAAAAATAAAACAATAAAAAAAAATCCTGGAAACCCCCAGGACATATATGTCCTCACTCATTATTTCTTTTCTTTGAGTTGTTGTAATTTATAAATAGCAGAATTACCTCATTTTAATAAATATTTCTGCATGTTTTGACAAATATGTTCAGTTGTGTAGTGACCATAACAATCCTGATACAGGACAATTTCATCACCCCTAAATTCTCCTTTGATCCTTTGTAATCAAACCCCTCCTACCACCCCAGCCCCTGGCAACTATTGATCTGTCCTTATAACTTTGCCATTATCAGGATATTACAAAAATGAAATCATGCAGTATCCTTCTAAATCTGACTTCTTTCACTTGGAATAATCTTTATAGATTCATACACATTGCATGAAACATTCCTTAGTTCACTCCTTTGTATCATCAGCAGTATTCCACTGAATGGATGTAACACAATTTGTCCATTCACCAGTTTTTTAGCATTTGGGTTGTTTTGGTGATTATGAATAGAGCTACTATAAAAATTTATATATACATTTAGTTTGAGCATTTATTTTCATTTCTTTTAGATAAATACATAGGAATAGTGTTACAAGATAATATTATAAATATATATTTAACTCTATAAGAAATTGATAAACTGTTTTTCCAGAGTGGTGCGACATTTAAGAAGTATTCACTTTCTTTAATTAGGGAGATCCTAAAAGTAAGTGCCTCTTTATTTTTTTATTTTTTTTAATTTTTTTATTTTTTATTATTATTATTATTATTTTACAAATAGTTTATTGTCAAATTAGTTTCCACATAACACCCAGTGCTCATCCCCAGGAGTGCCCTCCTCCATACCCATCCCCCCTCCCCCCTACATCCATCAGTTTTCAGTTTTTGTCATCATTCAAGAGTCTCTCATGGTTTGCCTCTCTCCCTTTCTCCCACCATTTCCCCCCTTCTTCTCCCCCTTGGTCCTCTGTTAAGTTCCTCCTAATCCTCCTATACGTGCAAACATATGATATTTGTCCTTCTCTGCCTGACTCATTTCGCTCAGCATAACACCCTCAAGGCCCATCCATGTTGCTACACATGGCCAGATTTCATTTTTTCTCATTGCCATGTAGTATTCCATGGTATAGATAAACCACATCTTCTTGATCCATTCGTCCGTTTATGGACACTTAGGCTCTTTCCATGTTTTAGCTATTGTGGAGAGTGCTGCTATGAACATTGGGGTACATGTGCTCCTATGCCTCAGGATTTCTATATCCCTTGGGTAAATTCCTAGCAGTGCTATTGCTGGGTCATAGGGGAGTTCTAGTGTTAAACTTTGAGGAACCTCCACACTGTTTTCCAGAGGGGCTGTACCAGGTTACATTCCCACCAACAGTGTAGGAGGGTGCCTGTTTCTCCACATCCTGGCCAGCATCTAGAGTCTACTAATTTGCTCACTTTAGCCACTCTGACTGGCGTGAGGTGGTATCTCAGTGTGGTTTTGATTTGTATTTCCCTGATGAGGAGAGATGCTGAGATCGTTTCATGTGTCTGTTGGCCATCAGGAAGTCCTCTTTGGAGAAGTGTCTGTTCATATCTTCTGCCCATTTCTTCACTGGATTGTTTGTTTTTCGGGTATGGAGTTTGGTGAGTTCCTTATAGATTTTGGATATTAACCCTTTGTCTGATATGTCATTTGAAACTATCTTTTCCTCTTCCGTTGGTTGCCTATTAGTTTTGTGGGTTGTTTCCTTTGTTGTGCAGAAGCTTTTAATCTTGATGAGGTCTGAATAGTTTATTTTTGCTCTCAATTCCCGTGATTTTGGGGATGTGTAAAGTAAGAAGTTGCTGCGGTGGAGGTCAAGGAGGTTATTTCCTGCTTTCTCCTCTAGGGTTTTGATGGTTTCCTGTCTCACATTCAGGTCCTTTATCCATTTTGAGTTTACTTTTGTGTATGGTGTGAGAAAATGATCTAGTTTCATTCTTCAGCATGTTGCTGTCCAATTCTCCCAACACTAACTGTTAAAGAGGTTGTCATTTTTCCATTGGGTATTCTTTCCTGCTTTGTCAAAGATTAGTTGGCTGTATACCTTTGTTCCAGGTCTGAGTTCGCCATTCTATTCCATTGGTCTATGTGTCTATTTCTGTGCCAATACAATACTGTTTTGATGATGACAGCTTTGTAGTAGAGGCTAAAGTCTGGATGGTGACACCTCCTTTTTTGGTTTTCTTCTTCAATATTACTTTGGCTATTCGGGGTCTTTTGTGGTTCCATACAAATTTTAGGATAGTTTGTTCTAGTTTGGAGAAGTATGCTGGTGGAATTTTCATTGGAATTGCATTGAATGTGTAGATTGCTTTGGGTAGTAATGACATTTAACTGTATTTACACTTCCTATCCCTGAGCATGGAATGTTTTTCCATATCTGTGTCTTCTTCAATTTCCTTCATAAGTTTTCTATAGTTTTCATCATACAGGTCTCTTGTATCCTTGGTTAGGTTTATTCCGAGGTAT
>NW_024081074.1:914748-1011249 GCF_003009895.1 Hyaena hyaena | reverse complement strand
GGAGGAGGGCAGCTCTCAAGCAGGGATGGGCGTGGTGTGATCCAATGAGTCAGGTGGGAGTTCTGCCTGGAGGTTGTAGGGAGGAGAGTGGTAGCGCTCCACCTCGCTTTTATAGGCGTGTAAACTTCCTGAGCCAGGGGCTCAGGCAAAGTTTGTTGTGCTTTTCAACCCAGGCCAGTCCCAGCCTCCAAATCCTAGGCCAAGCACCTCGCTGAAATTGCCTCAGGCGATCCCCTGGCTTTCCCCTCAGGGCGATTCCAATCTTCCAGGCTAGCTCTGGGGGTGGAGCCAGAAGCCGCTGCTCCCTTCTCCTCGGGGTGGGGCTGGGGGGCCTGGGCAGGGCCGGGGGCTTTGTCTGCCGGAGCGCTGAGCCCGCTGGAGTGAGGAAATCAAGTTCCCTCTGTGTCTCAATCACCCAAAACACGAACTCGAGGTCACATCTGCCAGTTTTTAGCGCTTTGCCTTCCCTCTAGAGTTCCAGCTAGCTAGGAGCACGGATGCAGGTGCCTGTGCGCCTCCTCAGGGGTCCAGGCCCACCTCGAGGGTAATGGCTGCAGGCGCACAACCTCTCCCAGCCAGCCAGGCGCCAGCACAAAGAAGCAAATCGCGAGCGCAGCCCCTCCTGGGCGACATGGAGCATGGAGGGGCCTGATGCGCAGGTATTTTGTGCGCAAAGATTTTCTACACCCAGAGCGGAGGTTTTTCCCCCGAGCAGAGGTTTTTCTGTTTCAGACTCTCTTTTTTCCCTCTCACTCCCCACAGAGGGGGTGGCCCGTCTCTCCAGTCTCCAATCTAGGCCCGATTTTTACTTCCCCAGTTCACACTCACGTTAGAAGGCTTTCTCAGTGGAATCTGCGTCCTTTCTCTCCCAATCTCTTGGGTTTGGTACGGTTTCCTATGGCTTCAGATCTTTTCCGTGTGATGCCTGGGCGCGAGTGCAGGCACGGAGCTCCCTTCTTCTCCGCCATCTTGCCCCTCCCCCAGTAAGTGCCTCTTTAAATTTGGCACCCTCACTTTGCCTCACTCACCTCACCTAGCGCAAGTCCTGCCTAATACACGTAGGACTATTCAGGCTATTTCTTTTTGTGCAATCACTGATAATTTGAGTCTTTCAAAGAATTTGCCTATTTCACCCAAGTCAGATGTCAGGAAACATTATCTATAAAAGACCAAATAATAAATACTAAAGCCTTTGCAGGTCTTATATATTCTCTGTCACATATTCCTTCCTCCCCCTCCTCCTCCTCCTCCCTCTCTTCTTTTACTTTCCCTTCTCCTTCCTCTTCTTCTTCATCTCTTCCCCTCCTCTCCCTCCCCCTCTTCCTCTTCCTCTCTTCCCCTCTTTTTCCTCCTCCTCTTCCTCCTTGTACCTCTTCTAATAGCCTTCTTAAAAATGTAAATACCATTCTTAGTTCATGGGCTTATTTAGCCCAGAAACCATAACCTGCTGACCTCTAACCTAAATTGTCAAATTTTGAAGCATAAAGTTTGTAACAGTCCTTTTTTGTTCTGTTTAACAACTGTTTAATTGCTAAAGATGTCACCTTTCTCATTCTGGTAATGGTAGTTTGTGTATTCCTTTTTTACCCTCCTCTCCGTCACTCTAGTTAGAGATTTATCCATTTTAATTGCTCTTCTCACAGAACCAGCTTTTTCTTTCTTTTGCTATCTATTTATTTTCCATTTTCATTTGCACTCAAACTGGGTCTTCATTTCCTTTTTTCTGCAAAATTTGGATTTAATTTGCTTTTCTTGGGGTGCCTGGCTGGCTCAGTCAGAAGAGCATGAGAAACTCTTGATCTCAGGGTCATGAGTTCGAGCTCCACATGAGGTGTCAAGATTACTTAAATAATTTGCTTTTTTTTAAATGACTTTAAAAATTTGCTTGTCGTTTTCTAATTTCTTAAAATGCCTAGATCGTTGATTTGAGACCTTTCTTCTTAATGCTCTAAATTTCCTTCTAGCTATATCTTTAGCTGTGTTCCACAGACTTTGATATTTTGCATTTTTAGTAATGGTTCAAAATATTTTTAAAATTCCCTTTATTTCCTTTTGACTTATGGGCTATTTATAAATGTGTTCTTTAATTTCTAAATATTTAAGGATTGTCTAAATATATTTCTATTTCTGTTTAATTCCAATATGCTTTGAAATTATAATTTGTATAGTGTCAGTTGTTTTAAATTTTTTAGAGTTTTATTATGGCCCAGAATATCATCTAGAGAGGTGAATGTTTGATGTGTCATTGAAAAGAATGTATTCTGTACTTGCTTGATGTAGTATTCTATAAATCTCAGTTAAGTCAGTTTGGTTGATGGGGTGCCCAGGACTTCTATAATCTTACTGAGTTTCTGTGTACTTTTCCTATCAATAGTTGAGATAGGATTGTGTAAAGTTTCTAACTATAATAGTGAATTTGTCTGTTTCTTCTTTTAGTTCTTTCACTATTTGCTACATGTATTTTTAAGCTCCGTTGCGGGATGCCTGGGTGGCTCAGTCAGGTAAGTGTCCAACTCTTGGTTTTGACTCAGTCACAATCTAATCTCATGGTTTCTAGCCCCATATCAGGCTCCATGCTGATGGTGCAGAGCCTGCTTAGGATTCTCTCTCTCTCCCTCTCTCTCTCTGACCCTCTCCTGCTCTCTCACTCTCTCTCAAAAGAAATAAACTTAAAAAAATAATAAATTTCCATTGCTAGGTACAGACGTCTTAACATTGTTATGTGTTCTTGGTGAATTAACCACTTTATCATAACATAATATCCCTCTTTATCTTCGCTAATATTCCTTGTTCTAAAGTACATTTTTTAATTTAATGTTGCCAATACAGCTGGGGGTTTTGTTTATCATTCGTTTTTAGAGTTTGCATCATAAATATTTTCTGATTATTTACTTTTAACTTACCTACTTTGCTTTTATCTTTAAAGTAGGTTTTAGGGGCGCCTGGGTGGCTTAGTCGGTTAAGCGTCCGACTTTCGCTTAGGTCATGATCTCGCGGTTTGTGGTTTCGAGCCCCGCGTCGGGCTCTGTGCTGGCTGCCAGCTCAGAGCCTGGAGCCTGTTTCAGTCTGTGTCACCCTCCCCTGCTCACGCTGTCTCTCTCTCTCTCTCTCCTAGAAATAAATAAAACATTAAAAAATAAATAAAGTAGGTTTCTTCTAGACAGTATATATGATCTGTCTCCACCCACTCTCTCCAAGAATTTAAACTCCCTGAGAGCAGGGATTTCATTTCTTTTGTTTGTAACTATATTTCCTGTGCCTTAAGACTGCTGGTCTTAAGTACGCATGACTGAATCTTTACTGAATGTATAAACTATCTTAAATGTGCTTCACAGGAAAATTTCCTTATTTGAAAGTATAATTTGGTTCGTAGTTTCATCTTTCTAGTATTTATTTTGAGAGTCCTCATTTTTCTTTCTCTCCAATTTGATAAATGTAGTCACTGATGGGGGGGGGGGTTGGTTTGTTTTGACTTTGCATTTCTTACTATATTAACTTGCCAATTGAAACTTTGTGTTTTGTCATTCAAGGTGATAGGTGTACACATCAACTGAATTTCTCTTTTATTTTCTCTCTCCTGGGATGTCTCTCTTTTTTAAAGTTTATTTATTTTGAGACAGACTGTGTGTGTGTGTGTGTGTGCTTGCACAAATTGGGGAGGGACAGAGAAAGAGGAAGAGAGAGAACCCCAAGCAGGCTCTGCACAGCACGGAGCCTGATGCAGGGCTCTGTCTCACAATTCGTGAGATCATGACCTGAGCCAAAATCAAGCGTCAGGTGCTTAACTGACTGAGCCACCCAGGTGCCCTTCTTCCTGGAATGTCTAAAGGTCATGGTATATTTTACTGTGCCCCAGTGTAATAAGAATCTTTATCTATTAAAATTTTATTTTAACATTAAAGGAAATAAAAGGAATACAGGCATAGCAGAGGCTCCCTAGAATTACCAGATAGAAGACAGTAGACACGCTCCAGGGCATTCCTAATACTACGAAGTTTCACTAACATTAGATACTATCAACTACTTCATAAGAGGTGCTCACATGCTGTCTCTGAGCATCCCATCTATCTACTGCACTTACTCCACAGCAAGAGCCAAAACTGTAGGAGTGCCCCCACAAAGACACCGCCAAGCCGTCAACATGCTGCCCTGGCATTTGTGTCTCTGTCTCTGGTCCTGTGGGGATCCACAGGCAGCCATGCTAGTTATTAACTGGCCTTAGCTGTGCGCTGGCTCCTCACAGCTCTGCAACCCCAGGATCCCATGAAGAGCACTTGCAGAACATTGCCCCCTCCTTTGCAGTCGCTGCCTTTTCCTCCTAAATGTTTTTATTGTGACAAAATACATATAACATAAAATTTACTGGGTTCTGGTACAAGATGGTAACCTAGGAGGATCCTGAACTCACCTGCTCCCAGGGACGCATCAAATCTACAGCTACATATGGAGGAACTTGTTCTGGGGGAAAAAAAAACCTAAACTAAAACTGACTGAGTGACTCCTACACATAAGGCCAAAAAGAGAAGGCCCACATGGAGGCAGATAGGAGTGACTGGGACATAATCTCACCATAAACCCCATCCCTTGCACAGTGACCAGAGAGGGAACTCAAAACCTGGAGCTTCTCCCCAAGGAACAAAGGATTTGAACCCCACATTGGGTGTCCCAATCGTTATGAACTAAACCTGAGAGACAAGCCCCCAGAGCATCTGGTTTTTGAAAACCAATGAGGCTCATGTCCAAAAGACCCACAAGCCTAGACCAAACTAAGAGATAGCTCTTAAAGGGCTCACCAACCCCAGGGCTCAGCACCAAGGCAATCAATCAAGAGGTATCCAGACTTTCTGTGGATGAGGCTCAGTTGCTTATTTTATTTTATTATTATTTATTTTTGAGATAGACAGAGAGAGACATAGCATGAGCAGGGGAGGGGCAGAGAGAGGGAGACCCAGAATCCAAAGCAGGCTCTAGGCTCTGAGCTGTCAGCACAGAGCCTGACATTGAGCTCAAACCCATGAGCCGTGAGATCTGCAGTCAGATGCTCAAACTACTGAGCTGCCCAGGCGCCCCTCATTCGCTAATTTTTAAGTGTCTCCCTGAGAGGCAGGCATCTAATATAGAACTCATCTAGGGGCCTGCTCTCTGGTGAGCACCGTCTTTGTTCTCTTCCTCTGCCTTGTTTCAACCAGCTTCACACTCTCCCTCTGCCGTGCTCCAGAGCTCCAGAATTGCCCCAATGGGAGCTTTTACATGAGTGGTGCCCTGTTTTTGCAGCTGCTGCTTAGGACACACCCCTTGATTGCCTGGCCCTGGAGGCCATAGGGGCTTTCCAACCCTGGGCACCATGGGGCTGTGACAATCAGAGTTTTTGGCAGACTACCACTTCAAAGGCACTGCACAAACAGCAGACTGAAATGCACCCCCAGTATTTATCTGAAAGAGGCTTATTTGCTTATCCAGAAGCTTTAGTCTGATGGGTAAGCTTCTGGTTTGGCAAACAGGTTGGCCTGAGCTGCTCCCCTGGAACAGGGGCTGGTGGGCACAGTTTTTATGCTCTTTCTCTGCCTTGCTCCAGCCCACCAGTGTCTTCCAGAAAGGAGCTTTTACGCATGTCTAACACCCAGATTTTTGCAGCTGCTGCCAGGAGGACGACTCTACATTACCTGGTTCTGATGGCCAGTGGGGTTCACACTCTTAGGTCCCACGGGACTACAGCCAAAAGAGAAAGAGTTCTTTTTCTCCCCCACCCATTTCTCCCACCCCCAACCCCTTGCCTCTGGTAATTACCAATCTGTTCTTTGTAACTATGCATTTGGATTTTTATTTGGGGTGTTTTGGGTTTCTTGTTTCATTTATTTTAATTGTAGATTGTCTTTATTTTTTTCAATTGAAGTATAATTCACATACTGTATCAGTTTCATATTAGTTATTCAATGATTATATACATTATAACATGATCCCCATAAGTGTAGTTACCATCTGTCATCACAGAAAGTTATTATACTGTTTTCTATTTTCCCTCTGCTGTACTTTCCATCCTGATGAATTATTTATTTTACAACTGGAAGTTTGCATCTCTTAATCCCTTCACTTATTTCACCCATCTCCCCTTCCCCTCTCCCTTCTGGCAACCACCAATGTGCTCTCTGTATTTATGAATCTATTTCTGGTTTTTGTTTAGTTTTGTTTGTTTTGATTTTTAGATTTTGCATATAAGTGAAATCTTTGACTTTCTCTGTCTGACTTATTTCACTTTGCATAATACACTCTAGTTCCAACCATGTTGTTGCAAATGGCAAGATTTTATTCTTTTTTATGGCTGAGTACTATTCCTTTGTATGTCTATGCCACATCTTCCTTACCCATTCATCTATCAATGGACACTTAGGTTACTTCCATAATTTGACTACTGCAAATAATGGTGCAATAAACATGGGAATGCATATATCTTTTAGAATTAATGTTTTTGTTTTCTTCAGAAAATTCCCAGAAGTGGATTAGTGGATCCTATGGTATTTCTATGTTTAACTTTTTTAACAATACTGTTTTTCATAGTGGCCTACCCAACTTGCATTCCCACCAACAGTGCAGGAGGTTCCCTTTATCCCACATCCTTGCCAACAATTGCTATATTGTTATATACTTTTGCATACTAGCCATTCTGACCAGTGTGAGGTGGTGGTTTTGACTTATGTTTCCCTGTTGATTAGTATGATGTTGAGCATGTTAGCCATCTGTATGTCTTCTTTGGAAAAAATGTCTATTCAGGTCCTCTGCCTATTTTTTAATTATATTGGGGTTTTGGGTGTTGATTTATGTGAGTTCCTTATATATTTTGAATACTAACCCCTCATCAGATATATCATTTGCAAATATCCCATTCAGTAGGTTGCCTTTTCATTTTGTTGGTGGTTTCTTTTGTTCTACAAACCCTTTTTAATTTGATATGGTCCCAATTGTTTATTTTGTTTTTGTTTCCCTTGCCTGAGGACACAGATCCAAATAAATATTGGTAAGGCCAATGTCCAAGAGTTTACCGCTTATGTTTTCTTTTTGGAGGTCTATGATTTCCAGTCTTACATTTAGGCCTCTAATCCATTTTTAGTCTATTTCTGTATATAGTGTAAGAAAGTGATCTAGTTTCATTCTTTGGTATGTAGCTGTCCTGTTTTCCCAACACTACTTATTAAAGAGACTGTCTTTTCCCCATTATGTATTCTTGCTTCCTTTGTCATAGACTAATTGACTGTATAAGCATGGATTTATTTCTGGGCTCTCTATTTTCTCGTATTAATCTATGTGTCTATTTTTGTGTCAGTACCATACTTTGTTGAGTACTACTGCTTTGAAATCTGGGATTGTGATACCACCAGCTCTGATCATCTTCCTCAATATTACTTCAGCTATTCGAGGTCTTTTATGGTTCCATACAAAGTTTAGGACTATTTCTTCTAGTTCTGTGAAAAACACTATTGGTATTTTGATAGGGATTACATTGAATCTGTATATTGCTTTGGGTACTATGGATATCTTAACACTATTAATTCTACCAATTTGTGAGCATGGAATATCTTTCTATTTGTTTGTGTCATCTTCAATTTCCTTGCTTTCTTGTTTCCCACAGGATTGTAAAAATCAGAGACAGTTCTTGCAGACTACCACAGTCAGGGCACTGCACAGACAGCAGACTGAAATGCAGTCCTGTTCTTTCTGTGGAAGAGGCCTATTTCTTGGCCCAGGAGCTTCAGCCTGAGGAGCAGGCTTCAGGTTCGGCACACATTCAGAGGCTATAGAGCTGCTCTTGGGGAACTAGACCAGTGGACACCAACTATGTGCCCTCTCTCTGCCTCACTACAGCTTGCTGGTATCTCTCTAAAAGGAACTGACACACCTGTCTAGAGCCCCAATTTTTGCAGCTGCCCCCAAGGAGATATCTCTAGATCACCTGGCCTGTAGGAATTATGCTTGTGGTCTTACAAGCCTGTACATATTTGCATGCTTTAAAGGCTACTGCCTGGGGCACCAGGATGGCTCAATCAGTTTAAGCATCTGATTTTTGATCTCAGCTCAGGTCTTCATCTCAGGGTCACGAGTTCAAGCCCTGTGTTGGGCTCTGCGCTGGGCAACAAGTCTACTTGGAAGGAAGGGAGGAAGGGAGGGAGGGAGGAAGGAAGGAAGGAAGGGAGGAAGGAAGGGAGGGAGGGAGGGAGGGAGGAGGGAAGGAAGGAAGGAAGGAAGGAAGGAAGGAAGGAAGGAAGGAAGGAAGGGAGGGAGGAAGAAAGAAAGAAAGAAAGAGAGAGAGAAAGAAAGAAGCTGCTGCCCAAGAGTCTGGCTTCCAAACATCCTGAATCTATATGCTGGTTGGGATCCTTCCCTTTGAGACACTGACAGGTCTTGGCACACCCTCAACACCTGGGAGCTATTAAAAATAAAACAGGGGCACCTGGTGGCTCAGTCGGTTGAGTGTCTTACTTGGGCTCAGATCATGATCTCACAGTTTATGAGTTTGAGCTCCACATCGGGCTCTGTGCTGACAGCTCAGAGCCTGGAGCCTGCTTCAGATTCTGTGTCTCCCTCTCTCTCTGACCCTCCCCTGCTCACGCTGTCTGTCTCTCCTAAAAATAAATAAAAATATTTTTTAAAAAATGTAAGTTTAGGGGCACCTGGGTGGCTTAGTCGGTTAAGCGTCCGACTTTCACTTAGGTCATGATCTCGCGGTTTGTGGGTTCGAGCCCCGCGTCGGGGTCTGTGCTGACTGCCAGCTCAGAGCCTGGAGCCTATTTCAGAGTCTGTGTCTCCCTCTCTCTCTGACCCTCCCCTGCTCACGCTGTCTGTCTCTCCTAGAAATAAATAAAAATTTAAAAAAAAATGTAAGTTTAAGTATTATTCAGGTACAGTGAGGCCAACAGACCGGGAAATTATTACCATTGAAAAGATAGTTACTCATAGTTTCCAAAAGGAGGGGACATGTATGCCCTCCAGGGCCATGTGGGAAGCACCAGGTAAGTAAGGAAGTAAGCACCAAAGAGAACAAGAGGAAAACCTGGACAAGAGCGTTTATTGTGGTTTCCAGGTTAAGGAATGAGCAAGTCAGGGTAAGCAGGTTAAGCAGGCTTAGGATTTGCAAATTCAAATAATTTCTGCAGGCTCCAAAATGTAGGACCTGTCTACTACTATTTCTAATATGTTAAATTACATAATTAGAAAGAGGTACTTATGGTATATATCACGCTAAGAAAAGATAGTCTCAGTATTGTATTAGTTAGGATTATGTTTGGAACTAGATAGGCTTGTCTTTCATATTAGACAGAGTTTGGATTTCTGTTGGTGGTGCTTGGCAGGAGTCTCTGGGGAAAACCCTTGATAAGAGTGGAGGCTCCCTGAGCAAATACCACTCTCTGTGGTATTTACAGATATATAACTATTGAAGCTTGAGTATAGCAGAGCAGTTTGAATTTAGGCACAGATTTCAAATATGAGGCTGTGTTTATCTTTTAATTATATATTTTCAGGGGTACTGATAAACATAGGTGCAAAGCAGTGTTCATAATGTGCTATTATTTCTGTAGTGAAAAGGAACCATTGATATACACATATTTGCTTGTAAATATATAAACAATCTGGGGACAGGCTTGCAAGAAGCTGATAAGATTGGTTCCCTCCAGGGATGCCTGGGTGGCTCAATCGGTTGAATGTCTGATTTTGGCTCAGATCATGATCTCATGGTTTGTGAATTCAAGCCCCACATCGGGCTCTGTGCTGACAGCTCAGAACCTGGAGCCTGCTTCCAATTCTGTGTCTCCCTCTCTCTCTCTGCCCCTCCCCTGTCTATACCCTGTCTCTCTCTCTCTGTCTCTCTCTTCCTCTCCTTCTCTCTCTCAAAATTAAACATTAAAAAATTAAATTAAATTTAAAAAAAAAGATTGGTTCCCTCCAGAGAGGAGCACAGAGGGGCTAATGGACAGGAGTGGGGGAAGGGAACTTTGCACTATTCACCCTTTTACCACGTATAAATGTATTTCCTCCTTAAAAGAATAATATTTAAAACATAAGTAGAAGGATAGGTGGATTATTTGTGCCTGGGAAGCCCAGATCCTGAGTGTCTGGCTTCTGAATCAGAATCAGGACTAGGCCCAAGAGAACATAAAAGGCAGGTCCAGTGCATGGCCCCTGGGAGCAGCCAGAGGCAACAGCCAGGCACCTGGGGCCGACTGATGCTGACACACCTCTGAGAAAACCAGTCTCCTTACTCAATAACAAAGAGCCTGGGTCCTTTGGGAATACAGAGCTCATCAGAGCAACTTTCACGGTTTGGAAGTTTTGTCGGAAACAGCTCTTATTCTTAGGGAATGCACACTGAAGTATTTTAGGATGGAGCATCTTGATGTCCGAACTTCCCTTCCATGGTCTAGGGGGAAGAAAGTGGGCACATACAAGCAAATACAACCCCCCACCCACAAACAAGAGGTGTGTTAGGGTGCACAGACAGAAGAATGTTACAAACTGTCCTACACAATGTTAAATATTGTCGAATTCAGATGGATGGAATATATCCATTCATTACGTGACTCTTTCAGCTCTTCTGTGTGTTTGAAGGATTTCTGAATGAAAAGGTGAGAAAAGACAAATCATATATTAAAGTGCTTCTAATAATCAGTGTAAATGGAAAACAAACTGAAACATGACACAGAGCACTGTTTATTCCTAGATAGAAGCCCAGATGAGATCAGAGACATACATCTGTCCCTGACTGGTTGCTTTCTAGGTACATCCATGGCACTATTGACCACAATCTGGAGTCTCCATTGAGGGACTCCTTGGGTACTTAGTACAGGCTGAGCCTAAGCCATCAAGAATCTATTTACATTGTGCCCCTCACACAGATAAATGTTGGCGGTGGCCAGAGGCTGGTGGGCGGACAAACCAGACAGGTGACATCAGGTAAGAACCCTGAAGGACATCGTTGAAATTAGGATATGTGGCTGAGACCTGAGCCCCATTCTCCAAAACAGCTAGTGATTCAGGCTTCCAGATTCCTACTCCCCGAAGGCTCAGGGCTTCTCCTCCTCTGCTCAATCATGGGGATCCCTCTAGAGGCCAGAGTGTGCCACTGACACGTGGGTGGTGCAGGGGTAGAATTGTCCCTCCTTCTCTTTAGGATAATCTCTCCCACTAAAAGAGGTGGTTGAGGGGCTCCTGGGTGGCTCTGTCAGTTAAGCGTCTGACTTCAGCTCAGGTCATGATCTTGCGGTTCGTGGTTTCGAGCCCCATCGGGCTCTGTGCTGACAGCCAGCTCAGAGCCTGGAGCCTGTTTCAGATTCTGTGTCTCCCTCTCTCTCTGACCCTCCCCTGCTCATGCAGTCTCTCTCTCTCTCAGAAATAAATAAAACATTTTTAAAAATTTAAAAAAAGAGAGGTGGTTGATACCACTGGAAGGTATCACTCTGTTCTTTGTGCAACGTGGGATTCCCCCCAGTGTTGGTCAGGTGGGCAAACCAGAACAGGAATGCTGTATGCATAGGAAACCCCAGTGTCTGAAGATCCAAATTACTGTAAAATGGCAGAAAGACTGTACAAGGATACACTGTGGAATGCCCTATATGGCCACTGATGGTGCGAGTGAGCCATGGAAATGTGGACATCTGGAGTCTAGAGAGCGTTGGATGGGGCTGCACATTGAGGTCATGAGCTGGAGTGGTGGGGGGGGGAGTGTCTAAATATGAAACGATGTGATCAGGGAAGCCACAAAAGTAATCCAAACATCCTCAGGAGGCAGGAACAGGTCAATGGGGCCTGGGACAGAAGGGTTTCCATTTATGCTGCTGACAAGATAAGCTGCTTTTTAAAATGACCATCAGCTCTTTAGGTGGCCTTGTGGCCCTGAGAGTTAGGCACCTTCTTCTGGCAGGTGCTCAGCCGTCCTGAAGTTACGGTCCTGGGGTCAGTTTCCTGGCCAAATTACCAATTCAGGACACTACCAAGGGCTGCAGTGTAAGAGGTGGTGAAGAGGCAGCAAATGAAGAGGCAGCCTTTGGGAAAATATCAGTCAAAGTTAGAACCAAAGAAGTCCTCAGTTAAAGAAACTGGTCAGAAGAAGAGTCCTGGTAGTAACCAAAAAGGTAGAAGCTGAAAGAAACAGATTAAAAAATACCAAAGTAAAGCGTAGCAGAGGCAGGGTGTGAGGCTATAAGAATACAGTTGAGGAGCCTGACTGGCTCAATCGGTTAAACGTCCGACTTCAGCTCAGGTCATGGTCTCACAGTTCATGGGTTTGAGCCCTGCATCAAGCTCTGTGCTGACAGCTCAGAGCCTAGAGCCTCTTTCAGATTCTGTGTCTCCCTCTCTCTCTGACCCTCCCCTGATCATGCTGTCTCTCTCTCTCTCTCTCTCTCTCTCAGACATAAACAAAAAACATTAATAAAAAATTAAAAAAAAAAAAAAAGAATACAGCTGTGGAGGAGCCTGGCTGGCTCAGTCGGTTAAGCCTCCAATTCTTGATTTGGGCTCAGGTCATGATCTCGCGTTTTCATTGGTTTGAGCCTCTGCTCACTGACTGCATGGACCCTGCTTGGGATTCTCTCTCTCTTTTCTCTCCACACCTCCCCTGCTTGTGCTCTGTCTCTGTCAGCATAAATAAATTACCCCCCCAAAAGACTACAGCTATAGAGAAGTTTTTTAGCCATTTATCTGTCACAGATTCCCTTTGACAGTCTCATGAAGCCTGTAGGCCATAGCCAAAAAAAAAAAAAAAAAAAAATTCTTAAATAGTTTAAGAAAAACTACATAGGATTCCAAAGGGAGCAAACTATATACAAACATGGTTATTATCAAAATGTATTTTTTAAATCTGTGCCTAGTAATATAGGTGCTTCTTTATTAATATACTAAATAACAAATTCCATCAGTAAATCTAATAACCAATATACTTTTGATATAACGATGGTTATAGTTATATATTAAGGTTCAGTTTATGTGACGTGATATGAAAACATGTGCGATTCCTATTGGTGACAAAGTTACCAGTACTGCTAATATTACTGAAATCTGTTGCTTCCACCTACAATTGATAGAAGAGGTAATTTTCAGATACACATTAGTGAAAATAAATATGTATCTTTTTCCCATCCAATTTCACAGACCCTGTAAATTCTATTCCAAAATTACATCCTGGAATACTATTCTAGACTTATTTTTGGAAGGAGCACAAAGCTTTAGAGATCATTTCTCTTCCTTAGCTTCTCCCCGTGAAAGGTGAGGCCAGAGTGTCTCCAGGTTTGCATAGTACACGTTTCTGCTTCAACTGGCTTGTGTCAGAGCTGCAAGGCAACAATCCTTCATTTCTTCTAATTCAATGTTTTTTTAATTTTTTGACCTATAATGCATAATAAATGTGTCTTGCATTGAGACTCAGTACCCATACACAGAGCTGAAACTAAAGTTTCACAAAGCCTACCACATGTTACGTATATATTATATATAGTTTACTGGGGCTGCCGAACAAAATATCACTGACACCATGGCTGAAATAAAAGAGATGTATTGCCTCACAATTCTGGAGGCTACAAGTCCGAGATCAAAGTATAATCAGGCCTGGTTTGTCCTGAAGGCTCTCCACTTGGGTGGCAGATGGCTGCTTTTTCCCACGTCCTCACATAACATTCCTCAGTGCACCTGTGCCCTTGGTGTCTCTCTGTTCTGATCCCCACTCCCTGTAAGGACACCAATCGGTCTGGATTAGGAATCCACCCTAAATGGCCTCATTTTAACTTTATCACCGCTTTAAAGACCCTATCTCTGAATTTGGTCACATTCTGAGGGACTGGTCATTTAGACGTCAAGATACGAATTTGGTAGGGGACAAAAATCAGCCCATTACATATGGTAAAGTAAAATCATAACCACACTTTCCTAAAATGTTATTTGCTAATATTTAAATGTAACAAATGACACCCCCTTCCTGCCAAAATTAAGAAAGACACATTGCCCTGTGTGTGCTTGTTAGTTGGTAGGTTTAGGACGGCTTAAAATACATGGTACAATGCAGTGTGCAGGGTGGGTCCCCTGTTAAGTCTATCTTTTGATTTTCTTTTTTTTTTTTTTTTAACGTTTTGTTTATTTCTGAGAGGAGAGAAACCGCATGGGCAGGGGAGAGTCAGAGAGAAAGGGAGATACAGAATTCAAAGCAACGTCCAGGCTCTGAGCTGTCAGCAAAGAGCCTGATATAGGGTTTGAATTCATGAACTGAGAGACCATGACCTGAGTCAAGAGATGGTGACAGAAGGCAGAAAACTCACTGGCTGTGCCTCTGTAAGGTGCTCCCCTCTTGCCCCTTTTTTGCTTCCAAAGGAAGTAAGAAGAGGCTCCAAGATGACTACTCTCAGAAAGGGGAAGGCCCAGGGGCCTTGGAGGCTCGGTCAGTTAAGCATCTGACTTCAGCTCAGGTCATAATCTCGAGGTTCGTGGGTTCAAGCCCCACATCAGGTTCTGTGCTGACAGCTGCAGTCCAGCATGTGCACTGGCAGCACTGTGTCTACAAAGCCGTTTCGAGCAAATCATCCTTCCCCCACCCCCCTGCAAGCTAGAGCCGCCTTCACTATGCACCAGGCAGTCTGGACATGGGGGCTTCTTGCAGTTGGGTGACACCAGGAAAGGCAGCTAGTCTGGGTGTGAGGTAAGTGGGAGCTGCTCTTCCACACTTGGGAAGTGTGCTCCAGGCCAGCCCACAAAACCACTGAGGAACCCACACACAAGCTCTAAAACATTCCTATAGTTTCAAGTCCACTGGAGGTAGTGGCAGGAGAAAAACTAAATCAGCACAGAGCCCAAGGCAGGGCTCGAACCCACGAACCGTGTGATCATGACCTGAACCAAAGTCGGACGCTTAACCAACTGAGCTGCCCAGGCGTCCCTGTTGTTTGATTTTCATCAGGTCAGGATTGCAAATTGTAGTTCACACCAATTGAACAGTGAATACAAAAACAATACATTCTTTTGCCTAGACAAATGAATTTTTTTATCTCAATATTGTACAGTCATCCTTCAATGTAAAGAAGAAATCAGCTCATTTTTCAATTTTCAAGTCTAATTCAATTATCAACACATGGATATTTTATCTAACTATATTTCTTCAATGTTGCAGTTTTTGTGGAAAATAATGAACATCAGTTTGAGACACAGAATGTGAGATATAACAATATCTACAATGGTTTTGTTCAAACTACCTTCATTGTAACATTTTCTTCATATTGTAGCTAAAGCAATCACTGTATTTTATTTGCTATGGCAATAATGTCTTTTGAATTCTTCAATATCCTAAACATGTTGAAACCATGCTTCTCCTCTGGTTTCAACCTTAGTTTATTTATTTTTATTTTATTTAATTTTTAGAGAGACAGAGAGATTCAGTGCATGAACAGGGGAGGGGTAGAGAGAGTCGGAGAGAGACTCCTAAGCAGGTACCACATTGTCAGTGCAGTGAGATCAGATCATGATCTCAAGATCCATGAGTTTGAGCCCCATACAAGGCTCCTGCTGTCAGTGTAGATCCCCCTTCAGATCCTCTGTCTCCCTCTCTTTCTGTCCCTCCCCTGCTTGTGTGCATGTGTGAGCACACATTCTCTCAAAAACAAATAAACATTTAAACAATTTTTCCAAATAGGATTTCTATTCAACTTAAAAAAATGTACTTTTGTAGAAGGAGGAAGTAATAATATAGTCCTTTTAGGATGTGTCCAAACTTTTAAAACCACATAGGATGTTATAAATGAACCTCATCGTAACCACAAACTAAAAATTTGTGATAGAAAGACACAAAAATAAAAAGAGATCCAAACATAACACTAAACAAAGTCATCAAATCACAAAGGAAAAGAGCAAGAAGAGAGGAACAGAGAACTATAAAAACACCAGAAAACAATTAGTAATTAATTCAAATATAAATGGTCTAAAAGATCCAATACAAAAACGTAGTGTGGCTGAATGGATTTTTTTTTTTTTTTTTTAAAAAGACTCACCCCTATGCTATTTATAAAACACTCACTTCCGGGGCGCCTGGATGTGGTTAAGCGTCCGACTTTGGCTTAGGTCATGATCTCACAGTTTGTGAGTTTGAGCCCTGCATTGAGCTGTCAGCACAGAGCCTGCAGCCTGCTTTGGATTCTGTGTCTCCTTCTCTCTCTGTCCCTCCCCTGCTCACGCTGTCTGTCTCTCAAAAATGAATAAATCTTAAAAAAAAAATTTTTTTTTAATGTTTTATTTACTTTTAGGAGAGAGAGACAGCGTGAGCAGGGGAGGGTCAGAGAGAGAGGGAGTCACAGACTCTGAAACAGGCTCCAGGCTCTGAGCTGGCAGTCAGCACAGACCCCCACGCGGGGCTCGAACCCACGAACCGCGAGATCATGACCTAAGCGAAAGTCGAACGCTTAACTGACTAAGCCACCCAGGCGTCCCAAAAAAAATTTTTAAACAAAGACACTTCAGACCTAAAGATCCACATAGATCTTTAAGAGATCTGAAAGAGATCTGAAGGAGAAGAGATAGGAAAAGCTACTCCATACAAATCAATATGACAAAAAACTGGGGTAGTTAAACTTACATTTGATAAAATAGACCTTGGGGCGCCTGGGTGGCTTAGTCGGTTAAGCGTCCGACTTTCGCTTAGGTCATGATCTCTTTGTTCTTGGGTTTTAGCCCCTCTTTGGGCTCTGTGCTGACTGCCAGCTCAGAGCCTGGAGTCTGTTTCAGAGTCTGTGACTCCCTCTCTCTCTGACCCTCCCCTGCTCACGCTGTCTCTCTCTCTCCTAGAAATAAATAAAAATATTTAAAAAAAAAAATAGACCTTAATACAAAGGCTAACAATAGACAAAGAAGGACACTACATAATGATAAAGTAATCAATCCAAATAGAGGATATAACAATTGTAAATATCTATGCATCCAACATAAGAGCACCCAGATATATAAAGCAACTATTAACAGACACAAAGGGAGAACTTTACAGTAATACAACAATATAGGTGACTTTAACACCTCACTTATATCAATTTATCCATCAATATATCATCCAGACAGAACATCAATAAGGAAAAAGTAGCTTTGAATCACAAATGTATAGACATAGACAGAACAGTCCACCCAAAAAACCAGCATAGGGGGGCGTGTGGGTGGTCTGGTCAGTTAAGTGGCTGAGTTGGGCTCAGGTCATGATTTCACCATTCATGAGTTTGAGACTCATGTCAGGCCCTGTGCTGACAGCTTGGAGCCTGGAGCCTGTTTCTGTGTCTCCTTCTCTCTCTCTCTGCCCCTCCCCCACTCATGCTCTGTCTCTCTCTCTCTCTCTCTCTCAAAAATAAACATTAAAAATTTTTTAAAAACAGCATAATACACGCTCTTTTCAAGTGTGCAATGGGCATTCTGCAAGATAGGTCACATGTTATTCCATGAAACAAGTCTCCATAAAAAGATTGAAATCATATCAAGTGTCTTTTTGACCATAACAGATTCAAACTAGAAATCAATTATAAGAAGAAAGCCTGAAAACACACACATACACACACACACACACACACACACACACACACACAACGTGGAGGCTAAACAACATGTGGCTAAATGACCAATAGGTCAATTAAAAAATCAAAGAGGAAATAAAATAAAACCTTTAGAAATGAAAATGGAAACACAATGGTTCAAAATCTTTGAGATACAGCAAAAGCAATTCTAAGAAAGAAATTTATAGTGACAGAAGCCTATGTCAAGCAACAAGAAAAATCTCAAAAAAATCTAAACTTTTTCTAAAGTAACTAGAAAAAGAACAAAGTGCAAAGTTAACAGAAGGACCAAAATAATGAAAACCATAGTGGAAATAGATAGAAACAACAAAAAAAATTAGAAAGATCTCTAGAGTTAAGAGATGGTTCTTTGAAACTATAAACAAAATTGATAAACTTTTAGAAAGATTCATCAGAGAGAGAGAGAGAACCAAAATGAACCAAATCAGTAATGAAAGGAGAAATTACAACTAATACCACACAAATACAATATTTTATAAGATACTATGAGGAAAAATTATATGCCAATAAATTGGACGGTCTAGAAGAAATGGATAAATTCTTAGAACCACATAATCTTCCAAGACTGAATCAGGAAGAAATAGAAAATCTGAATAGACAGCTTGCTACTGACAAAATTGAATCAGTACAAAAAACTCCCAGCAAACAAGAGTTCAGTGGGGCAACTGGGAGGGCTCAGTCAGTTAAGCGTCTGACATTAGCTCAAGTCATGATGTCATGAATTTGAGTCCTGTATCAGGCTCTGTGCTGACCACTTGGAGCCTGGAGTCTGTCTCAGATTCTGTGTCTCCCTCTCTCTCTGCCCCTCCCCCACTCATGCTCTGTCTCTCTCTGTCTCACAAAAATGAATAAATGTTAAAAAAAAAAATAAGGAAAAAAAAGAGTTCAGGACCAGATGGCTTCACAGCTGAATTGTATTAAACATTTAAAGACAAGTTAATACCTTTCCTTCCAAAACTATCCCAAAAAATAGAAGAGGGAGGAAAACTTCCAAATTCATTCTAGGAGGCTAGCATTATACTGATACCAAAACCAGACAAAGAGACTAAAAAAAACATAAACAAAAAACTACAAGCCAATATCCCTGATGAACATAGATGCAAAAATCCTCAACAAAATATTAGCAAATGCAATTCAATGATACATTTTAAAAAGTCATCCACCACAATCAAGTGGGATCTATTCCAGAGATGCAAGGATGGTTCAGTATCAGCAAATCAATTAACAAATGAAGGATAGAAATCATATAATCATCTCAACAGATGCAGAAAAAGCATGTGACAAAACTGAATATATGTTTATGATAAAAAATAACTCTCAACAAACCCTGTTTAGAGGGCACATACCTCAACATAACAAAGGTCATATATGACAAACTCACAACTAAAATCAATGAAAAACTGAAAGCTTTTCCCCTAAGGTCAGGACCAAGACAACGATGTCCACTCCCACCACTTTTATTCAACCAGCTACTGAAAGACTTGGTCACAGCAGTCAGACAAGAAAAAGAAGTTAAAGTGTCCAAACTGTTAAGGAAGAAATAAAACTGTATTTGTATATGACATGCTAGTATAAGTAAAAAACATTAGAGACTCCACCAAAAAAATTATTAGAACTAATAAAGTCATATGATACAAAATTAATCCACAGAAATCTATTGCATTTCTAAACACTAATACCAAGCAGCAGCAAGAGAAATTTTAAAAAAATCCCAATAAGCCTAGTCAGAAAGATGGTGACAGACTCGGAGGACCCTAGGCTCACCTCATCCCATAAATATAACTAGATAACTATCAAATCATCCTAAATACTCCAGAAATCAACCTGAAGACTAACAGAACAAACTCCAGAACTAAAGGCAGAGAAGAGCTCACATTGGAGAAGGCGGCCTAGAGAATAAATGGATCCTGGCTGCTGTGGAGGGAGGGGAGCTGTGGTCACATAGAAAGGAAGAGAGAGGAGCACACAGAGGAATGCACAAGGAGAACATTTCCCCATAGACATTGGCTTGGAAAGCAAGAGGGGCTGAATTTCATAAGTTCTTGCAAACAGAGTGACTTAAAGCCTGGAGAATGAAAGATCCCCAGACTTGGCTGGGGCACTGCACTGTTCTTAGAGAGAAGGCAGGCAAACAACCCTGGGGGATGGGTGTCTACAGCATGGAAACAGCGATCTGAAGAACACCTGGGGTACACAGTGGTGAGATTATTCACTCTTCTCAGAGAGTGTTCCTAAGAAGCAATGTTCACAGAGACACCTCTCTGGCAACAAAGGAGCTGGCTAGTGCCATTCCCCTCCCCTAGCCCATAATGTAAACACAGATCCGCCTGCAGGAAGCAACATGGTGCAGACATTGGCTACCTAATGTGCTTACACCAAGTCCCACCACCTTAGACTCTGGTAGAACTACCCTTCTCAGTCCTGGCAAGGCAGGCCCCTCCCCCAGAAGACCAGCATAAACCTTTACCCACAACACATCTCCTAACTAGAGAGTTTTGCAGGTCCTCAGTTCCAGGAGATGTAGTAACAGGTCTTACTCATTTAACAAGCAGACCAGAGCATACCTACTTAAAACTCACTGCATTCAGGCCAGGAACAAACATTGTCCACAGCAGGTAAGGAGAGCCTCTACAGATCACTTACCTGAAGGATAGAGCAGCCAGAACACAACAGCAGAGCCCAGGCAACACACACTGGAGGCATTCCCTGAAGTGTCAGACCCTGTGCACTACAGGACGTCTTCTTCATAAGGCCATTACTTTCAGGAAAAAGGAGACATACTGGGCTTTCTAACACAGAGAAGAAGGCAGAGACCTAGACAAAATGAGAAGACAGAGAAATTTATTTCAAATGAAAAACACTATAAGGTCATAGCCAGAGATCCAAGCAAAAGAGATAGAAATAACATACCTGATAGAGAATTTAAAGAATTCATATGAATTATCATAAAAGAATGATAATAATGATACTCACTGGGCTTGAGGGAAAAAAATGGAAGATATCAGTAAGACCCTTACCACAGAGATAAAACAGTTAAAAAATAATCAATCAGAGATGATGAGTGCAATCAATGAGATTAGAAACACACTTCACACAAGAACAGCAGGCTGGAAAGAGCAGAGGAATGAATTAATGACCTAGAAGACAAAATAATGGGAAGCAATGAAGCTGAGCCAAAGAGAGAAAGAAGAATTATGTAACATGAGAATGAACTTAAGGAACTCACTGACTCCATCAAACTCAATGACATTCATATTTAAGGAGTCTCAGAAGAAGAGAGAGAAATGGCGGCAGAAAATTTATTTAAGGAAATAATAGCTGAAAACATTCCTCATTTGGGGAAGGAAACAGACATCCAGATCAAGGAGACACAGAGACCTCACATCAAAATCAACAAAAGCAGGCCCACAGCAAGACATATTGTAATTAAATTTGCAAAATATAGTGATAAAGAAAAAATCTTAAAAGCAGCAAGACAAAGAAGTCATTAACTTACAAGGGAAAACCCATAAGACTAGCAGGAGATTTTTCTCTTTAAAAAAAAATTTTTTTTAATGTTTTATTTATTTCTGAGAGAGAGAGAGAGACAGCATGAGCAGGCTAGGGTCAGAGAGAAAGGGAGACACAGAATCTGAAACAGGCTCCAGGCTCTGAGCTGGCTCTCAGCACAGAGCCCATTTCAGGGCTCAAACCCATGAACTGTGAGATCATGACCTGAGCCGAAGTTGGGTGCTTAACCAACTGAGCCACCCGGGTGCCCATAGCAGAAGATTTTTCAAGAGAAAGTTGGCAAGCCAGAAGACAGTGGTATGAAATAGTCAACATACTGACTGGGAAAAATCTGCAGCCAAGAATACCTATCCATCAAGGCTATCATTCAGAATAGGAAGAGTGATAAAGAGTTTCCTACACAAAGACACTAAAGGAGTTTGTGAACACTAAACTAGTCCTGTAAGAAATATTAAAGGGGACTCTTTGAGTGGAAAGGAGAGACTAAAAGTTACAGTAGAAGAGTAGGAAACACCAAAGCAGTAAAAATAAATATTTCTGTTAAAAAAATCAGTCAAGGAGGAGCACCCGGGGAGGGGGGGGGGCTCAGTTGGTTAAGTAGCTGATTCTTGATTTCAGCTCATGTCATGATCTCACAGTTCATCGATTCAAGCCCCACAATGGGCTCTGCGCTCACAGAGCCAACCTGATTTAGATCCACTGTCTCCCTCTCTCTGCCCCTCCCCCACTTGTTCTCTCTCTCGCTCTCCCTCTCGCTCTCGCTCTCACTCTCGCTCTCGCTCTCTCAAATAAATAAATAAATACTTTTTTTTTTGGTAAAAATCAGTCAATCAGGGCACCTGGGTGGCTCAGTCGGTTAAGTGCCTGACTTCGGCTCAGGTCATGATCTCACGGTTCGTCGGTTCAAGCCCCGCAATAGGCTCTGTGCTGACTGCTAGCTCAGAGCCTGGAGCCTGCTTCAGATTCTGTATCTCTCTCTCTCTCTGACCCTCCCCTGCTCACGCTTGTGTCTCTCTCAGAAATAAATAAAAACATTAAAATTTTTTTTTAAAAATCAGTCATGGAACTCATCAAAGAATGTGTTCAAACTTAAATGACCATTATTTACATAGACTGCTATTTCCATAAAAGGTTAAAACAAAACTAATGACAACTGTATATCAAAAACCACTAATAAATATACAAAGAATAAAGAAAAATAAATCCAAACATATCACTAAATAAAATCAGCAAAACATGAAAGAGAGAAAGATGAGAAAGGATCAGAGGAAATCTCCAAAGGCCGCCTGGGTGGTTCAGTTGGTTAAGCATCTGACTTTGGCTCAGGTCATGATCTCACAGTCTGTGGGTTCAAGACCCACGTCGAGCTCTGTGCTGACTGCTAGCTCAGAGCCTGGAGCCTGCGTCCGATTCTGCGTCTCCCTCTCTCTCTGCCCCTCCTCCACTTGCTCTCTGTCTCTATCTCTCAAAATAAACACATTAAAAAACTCACAAAATAATAATAAAATTATTTTATTATTAATAAATACATATATATCAATAATTACTATAAATATAAATGGACTAAATGCTCCAATAAAAAGATATAAGGTGTCAGAATGTCAAAAAGCAAGACCCATCTATATGCTGC
The DNA here is from genome assembly GCF_003009895.1 of Hyaena hyaena. NCBI lineage: Eukaryota > Metazoa > Chordata > Mammalia > Carnivora > Hyaenidae > Hyaena > Hyaena hyaena. The sequence continues at coordinate 988,539 of NW_024081074.1, read as the reverse complement.
CTACAAGAGGCTCACTTTAGATCTAAAGCCACCTACAGATTGAAAGTGTAGGACTGGAGAATATGTATCATGCAAACGAATGTCAAAATGAAGCCAGAGTAGTAATACTTAGATCAGACAAACTAAACCTTATTTATTTTAAAATTTTTCTTTTTTGAGAGAGAGTGAGTCAGTGCAGAGCAGAGGCAGAGAGAGAGGGAGAGCAAGAGAATGTTAAGCTCTTAAAGAGGCTCTGTATCTGACACGAGAGATCTCTCATGACCATGAGATCATGACCTGAGCCAAAATCAAGAGTCAGATACTTAATTGACTGGGCCACCCAGGCACCCCCAGACAAACTGACACTGTAACAAGAGACTCTAACAAAAGACAAAAAAAGGCACTATATAATGACAAAGGAAGCAATCCAACAGAACATTTAACAATTGTAAACATTTATGCACCCAATATGATAGCACTCAAATATATAAAACAATTAATAACAAACATAAAGGAACCAATTGATAATAACACAATAATAGTAGGGGAATTTTACACAACACTTACATCAAGATGTAACTTACACCACTTACATCTAAACAAAAAATAAGGGGTGCCTGGCTGGCTCTGTTTTTAACGCTTTTTAACTCAGCATTTAACTCTTGATCTTTGGGTTGTAAGTTCTAGCCCCATATTGGGTGTAGAGATTACTTAAAATAAAAATTTTAAGCAGAAAACCAGCAAGGAAACAATGGCTTTGAATGGCACACTGGACCAGATAGACTTAGCAGATACATTTAGAACATTCCATCCTAAAACAGCAGAATACAGGTTCTTTTCAAGTGCACATGGAATATCTCCAGAATAGATCATATATTGGGTCACAAAATGGGCCTTAGCCAATATAAGAAGATTGAAGTTATGTACCTTTTCTGACCACAATGCTATGAAACTGGATGCCAATCACAAGAAAAAATTCTGGAAAGATCACAAATACATGGAGGTTAAATAACATGCTACTAAGCAATGAATGGGTAAGCCAGGGAATAAGAGAAGAAATGAAAAAATATATGGAAACAAATGAAAATGAAAACACAACAATCCAAAATGTTTTGGATGGGGCAAAAGCAGTCCTAAGAGGGAACACAGGACTATCTCAAGAAGCAAGAAAAGTCTCAAATAACTAACTTTACACTTAAAGGAGCTGAAAAAAAATCCTAAAGCCAGCAGAAGGAAGGAAATAATAAAGATTAGAGCAGACAAATGATACAGAAACTAAAAAACAATGAAACATATTAATGAAACTAGGAGCTAATTCTTTTAAAAAATTAATAAAGTTGACAATCCTCTAGCCAAACTTATCAAAGAGAAAAGATAAGGGAACCAAGCAAATAAAATCACAGAAGAGAGAGGAGAAATAACAACCAACACCACAGAAATACAAACAATTATAAGAGAATATTATGAAATACCATATGCCAACAAATTGGACAAACTAGAAGAAACGGGTAAATTTCTAGAAACATATAGCTTCCCAATACTGAAACGGGAAGAAATAGAAAACTTGAACAGAACAATAACTAGCAAAGAAATTTAATCAATAATCAAAAAACACCTAACCAACAAAAGCCTGGAACCAGCTGGTTTCACAGGTGAATTCTACCAAACATTTAAAGAGTCAGGGGTCCCTGGCTGGCTCAGTGGGTTAAGTATCCAACTCCTGATTTTGGCTCAGGTGATGACCTCAGTGTCATGACATCAATCTCCACATGAGGCTCTGTGCTGCCAGCACAAAGACTGCTTGATATTCTCTCTCCTCCCTCTCTTTTTGTTCCTCCCCCACTTGCTCTCTCTCTCTCTCAAAATAAAAAACTAAAAGCATAAAAAATAAAGAAGAGTTAATACCTATTCTTCTCAAACTATTTCAAAAGATAGAAAAGGAAGGAAAATTTCCAAATTCTATGAAGCCAGCATTACCCTAATACCAAAACATGATAAAGACACGACAAAAAGAGAGAGAGAGACTGAGAGAACTATAGGCCAATACCCTTGATGAATAGCAATGCAAAAATCCTCAATAAAATACTGGCAAATAGAATCCGGCAATACACTTTAAAATCGTTCACAACAATGAAGTGAGATTTATTCCTGCATTATAGTTGAGGTTCAATATTTGCTAATCAATCAATGTGATACATCACATTAGCAGAAGAAAGAATAAGAACCATATGATCATTACAATAGATGCAGAAAAAGCATTTAACAAAGTACAACATTCATTCATGATAAAAAAGAAAAGTAGGTTTGGAGGGAATATATCTCAACATAATAAAAGCCATATATGAAAAACCCATAGCTAACATCATACTAAATGGGGAAAAACTAAGAGCTTTTCCTCTCTGGTCAGGAATAAGAAAGGAATGATGTTTATTCTCACCACTTTTATTCAACATAGTACTGGAAGTCCTAGCAACAAGCAATCAAACAACAAAAGAAATAAAAGGTAGGGGCACCTGGGTGTCCCTTTGGTTGAGCATCTGACTTTGGCTCAGGTCATGGTCTCACAGTTTGTGAGTCTGAGCCCCATATTGGGCTCTGCGGCTGTCAGTATAGAGCCCACTTCGAATTCTCTGTCCCCCTCTCTCTCTGCCCCTTCCCCACTCACACTCTCTCTTTCAAAAAGAAATAAACATTTTTTTAAAAACTTAAGGGAAGGGGGCCAAGATGGTGGAATGGCATGGACGTTCTTGGCTTCTCTCATCCCTGAAATGCAGCTAGATCAGCACCAAACTGTTTTTGCACACCTAGGAAATTCATCTGAGGGTTAACAAAACAATCTGCATAACTTGAGCCACAGAACTTGACAGGTATGCAGTGAGGAGAGGTGAACTGGAGGAGAGAGAAGCCATGGAGGGTAGGGGGCTGTTTTTGCAGACAGGACAGAGAAAGGGGAGGGGTGGAGACTGCAGCACATCAGGAGGGTACAGAAAAACACTCCCCCTGAAAGTAGCTAGACAGAAAGAGAAAGAGTGGAAACACTCATAAGGGACTGAACAAGAAATCTGTTCCCCAAAACTACTGATGGGGAGAAATGGTATTGAAACCCATCAGGACTCTGTAAACAGGAGCACAGAGTCAGAAATTCCAGAGCTCAATACCTGGCGGTCCTCTGGTGGGGAGGAAAGGCGAATCCTCAAGAGAAGCAGCAAGCAGAAAGGTTCAAGGGGTCCGAGGGCTACAGAGGGAGAAGCAGTTCCTCTGCTTAAAGGGCAGTTGGTAGAAGCCATACGGCCTTCCCACAGGCAAAAGTCCCAGTGGACCCCAGAGAACAGCCACATTTGCTGGTATTGGAACAAAGACATCAGAGTGTGGTGAAACCTGGCACTGGCTGTGTGTTGTGATTTGCCATAATCTCTGAACCAATGACACAGTGTGATCACATGAATATTCTCTGGGGAAAGCCAGCACTCGGCTATTGCTCAGCCAGATCCTCTCCTAGAGGGTCGGAGCAGGTCCAAGTTCTTAGAAGCAACGGGTTTAGAAACACAGCCCCATCTGATAAAGTTCAGGAGACAGGCTGACAGCTTGGATATGGAAAGTGTAAAAGTAGGGAGTGGTTGGAAGCCTGAGACAAAGGAGAGGTGTTTGATTGCAGGTTGGTAAAGGTGCAGAGTTCCTGTGCCAGAAACAAGGAAGGTGGATGACACCATTTTCACCTCTCATGTATGTGCATACACGTGCACACACACCACACTGACCCACTCCAGGAAGCTAAGCAGCGCCACCTAGTGGAGAATGGAGCCATTATGCTAAGCCCTGCCAACTGCACCCTTCAAGCACATAACGGAGAGAACCACCGTAAGTATCTCAACATGCTTAATGTATTGATTACAGAGAGCTTCATGGTTTGAGTTGTATGGGAAACTGGATGAAACCATTTGAGTTTCATTCTGTTTCCTGGTTGATCTATTTGGGTTTTTTTGTTTTTTGTTTCTGGGTTTGTTTGTTTGTTTGTTTTGCTTTTATTTAAGTTCGTTTTTTTCTTGGTCTCCCTTCTTTTATTTTACACAAGAAGAGAAAATTTTATTTTTATTTTCCTTTTTTTAAATAAAATATTTAAAAAATTCTTTTTACTATGTTTTTAAATATTTGTAAAAATTTTAATTTTTTGTTGATATAATTTTATTAACTCTGGGTACATAATACAACTAGTCTTTCACATCTAAAGACAACATTCCAACAAGTTATCATAATTTCAGGTTATACATACTTTAATAAACTAGGTTTATATAAGATATAAACATATTTCACAGGCTTGGGAAGATGTGGTCATGAGACTTCATTGTAAGGAGGGGTTTAGGAGGGGTATTTCACTTTCTTCATTTCATTTTATTCTATTTTGTTTTATGCACTTTTTATTTTTAAGCTTATTCTTACTTTTTTCTTTTTTTTCTATTCTTTCCCTTTTTTCTCTATTCTATCAAGCTTCTTTCAACAACCAGACCAAAACACACTTGGGGTCTAGCTTCCTTTATTTGATTTTTTGTGTTGTTTTAACTTTTTAATTTTAATTTTATTAAATTTTTTCATCCAAAATGACAAAATGAATTCACCCCAAAAGAAAGAACAGGAAGAAATGACAGCTAGGAGCTTAATCATCACACATACAAGCAAGATGTCTGAACCAGAATTTAGAATCATGATAATAAGAATAGTAGCCAGTGTTGAAAAAAGCAGAGATAAAAGAAGTAGAATCTAGCCAGGACAAAATTAGAAATGCTATAACTGATTTGCAATCTCAAATGGATGCCATGACGGCAAGGATGAATGAAGCAGAGCAGCGAAACAGTAGTATAGAAGACAAAATTATGGAGAATAATGAAGCAAGGAAAAAAGGAAACTAAAGCAAAAGAGCATGATACAAGAATTAGAGACCTCAGTGACTTATATAACATCTGAATCATAGGAGTCCCAGGAGCTGAAGAGAGTGAAAAAAGTGTAGGTTTATATGAACAAATTATAGCAGAAAACTTTCCTAATCTGGGGAAAGGCACAGACATCAAAATCCAAGAAGCACAGAGAACTCCCATTAGATTCAACAAAAAACAACCATCAACAAGGCATATCATAGTCAAATTCACAAAATACACAGACAAGGAAAAATTATGAAATCAGCATGGGAAAAAACGTCCTTACCCTACAAGGAAAGACAGATCAGGTTCAAAGCAGACCTATCCACAAAAACTTGGCAGTCCAGAAAGGAGAAGCAGGATATATTCAATGTGCTGAATCATAAAAATATGCAGCCAACAATTCTGTATCCAGCAAGGCTATCTTTCAAAATAGAAGGAAGGATAAAGAGTTTGCCAGAAAAGGGGTGCCTGATGGCTCAGTCAATTAAGCGTCCAACTTTGGCTCAAGTCATGATCTCATGGTTCATGAGTTTGAGCCTTGTATCAGGGTCTGTGCTGACAGCTCAGAGCCTGTTTCAGATTCTAAGTCTTCCTCTCTTTTTGCTCCTCCCCCACTCATGCTCTGTCTCTATCTCTGCCTGTCTATCTGTCTGTCTGTCTCTCTCTCAAAACAAACAAACAAACAAACAAACAGATATTTAAAATTTTTTGATAAAAAAAGAGTTTCCCACACAAAATCGAGGAGTTTGTGACCAGTAAACCAGCACTATAAGAAAATTTAAGGAAGACTTTCTGAGGGGAGAAAAGATGAAACAAAACAAAAAAGACCAAAAGCAACAAAGACTAGTAAGGACTGGAGAACACTACCAGAAACTCCAACTCTACAGGCAACACAATGGCAATAAATTTATATCTTTCAGTACTCACTCTAAATGTCAATGGATTAAATGCTCCAATCAAAAGACATAAGGTATAAGAATGGATAAGAAACAAGATCCATCTGTATGCTGTTTACAAGAGACCCATTTTAGACCTAAAGTCACCTTTAGATTGACATTAAGGGGACGGAGAATCATCTATCATGCTAATGGTTGCCAAAAGAAAGCTGGAGTAGCCATACGTATATCAGACAAATTACATTTTAAAATAAAGACTGTAACAAGAGATGAAGAAGGGCATTATATCATAATTAATGGGTCTATCCACCAAGATATAACAATTGTAAACATTTATGTCCCCAACGTGATATGCCCAAATATATAAATCAATTAATCACAAACATAAAGAAACTCATTGATAATAATACCATAATAGTAGGGGATTTCACCCAATCAAAATTGTACCAGCATTTTTCTCAAAGCTAGAACAAACAATCCTAAAATTTATATGGAACCACAAAAGACCCCGAATATCCAAAGTAATATTGAAGAAGAAAACCAAAATGGGAGACATCACAATCCCAGACTTTAGCCTTTTCCCATTCAGTTGGTTGCCTATTAGTTTTGCTGATTGTTTCCTTTGCCATGCAGAAGTTTTTTATCTTGATGAGGTCCCAATAGATCATTTTTGCTCTTGATTCCCTTGCCTTTGGAGATGTGTCGTGTAAGAAATTGCTGTGGATGACATATCAGATAAAGGGCTAGTATCCAAAATCTATAAGGAACTCACCAAACTCCACACCCGAAAAACAAATAATCCAGTGAAGAAATGGGCAGAAGACATGAACAGACACTTCTCCAGAGAGGACATCCAGGTGGCCAACAGACACATGAAATGATGCTCAGTGTCACTCATCATCAGGGAAACACAAATCAAAACCACACTGAGATACCACCTCATGCCGGTCAGAGTGGCTAAAGTGAACAAGTCAGGAGACTATAGATGCTGGCAAGGATGTGGAGAAATGGGCACCTTCCTACACTGCTAGTGGGAATGTAAACTGGTACAACCGCTCTGGAAAACAGTGTGGAGGTTCCTCAAAAAATTAACACTAGAACTCCCCTATGACCTATCAATAGCACTGCTAGGAATTTATCCAAGGGATACAGAAGTACTGATGAATAGGGGCACATGTACCCCAATGTTCATAGCAGCACTCTCAACAATAGCTAAGTCATGGAAAGATCCCAAGTGTCCATCAACTGACAAATGGATCAAATTTATCTATACAATGGAATACTACATGACAATGAGAAAGAATGAAATCTTGCCATATGTAGCAATGTGGATGGAACTTGAGGGTGTTATGCTAAGTGAAATAAGTCAGGCAGAGAAAGACAGATACCATGTTTTCACTCATAAGTGGAACAGGAGAAACTTAACAGAGGACAATGGGGGAGGGGAAGGGAAAAAATAGTTAAGGAGAGGGAGGAAGGCAAACCATAAGAGACTCTTAAATACTGAGAACAAACTGAGGGTTGATGGGGGTGGGGGAAAGGGGGAAAGGGATGAAGGGCATGAAGGAGGGCACTTGTTGGGATGAGCACTAGGTGTTATATGGAAACCAACTTGACAATAAACTATAAAAGAAAAAAATTAGTAGTGGATTTCAACACCCTGCTTACAGCAATGGACAGATCATTTAAGCAGAAAATCAACAAGGAAACAATAGCTTTCAATAACACACTGGCCAGGATGGACTTAACAGATATATTCAGAACATTTCATCCTGAATCAGAAGAATACACATTCTTTTTGAGTACACACGGAACATTCTCCAGAATAGATCACATACTGGGACACAAATCATCCCTCAACCAGTAGAAAAAGATTGAGATCATACCACACATATTTCCAGACCACAATGCTATGAAATTCAAAATCAACAAGAAAAAGGTTGGAAAGATCAAGAACATTTGGATATTAAAGAACATCCTACTAAAAAATAAATGGGTTAACCAAGAAATTAAGGAGAAAATTAAAAAGTATAGGGAAGCCAATAATAATAACACCACAGCCCCAAACCTCTGGGAAGCAGCAATGGCAGTCATGAGAAGGAAGTAGATAGCAATTCAGGCCTTCCTAAAGAAAGAAGAAAAGTTTCAGACACACAACCTAACCTTAAACCTTGAAGAGCTGAAAAAAGAACAGCAAATAAAACCCAAAACCACCAGAGGATGGGAAATAATAAAAATTAGAGGAGAAATCAATGATACCGAAATCAAAAGAACAGTAGAACAGACCAATGAAATCAGGAGCTTGTTCTTTGAAAGAATCAACAAAATTGACAAACCCCTAGCCAGATTGATCAAAAAGAAGAAAGAAAAGGCCCAAATAAATAAAATCAAAAATGAAAGAGGAGAGATCACAACCAACACTGCAGAAACACAAACAATAATAAGAGAACATTATGAACAAGTTTATGCCAATAAACTGAATAATCTGGAAAAAATGGACAAGTTCCTAGAAACATATAAACTATAAAACCTGAAACAGGAAGAAATAGAAATTTTGAACATAACCCATAACCAGTAAAAAAATCGAATTAGCAATCAAAAATCTCCCAAAAAACAAGAGTCCAGGGCTGGATGGCTTTCCAGGGGAATTCTACCAAACATTTAAAGACAACTTAACACCTATTCTTTCGAAGCTGCTCCAAAAAATAGAAATGGGAGGAAAACTTCCAAACTGATTCTGCGAGGCCAGCATTGATTCCAAAACCAGACAAAGTCCCCGCTAAAAAGGAGAACGATAAACCAATTTCCCTGATGAACATGGATGCAAAAATTCTCAACAAGATACTAGCCAACTAATCCAACAATACATTCAAAGAATTATTCACCACGACCAAGTGGGATTTATACCTGGGATGCAGGGCTGGTTCAATATCCACAAATTAATCAATGTGATACATCACATTAATGAAAGAATAAGAAGCACATGATCCTCTCAATAGATGCAGAGAAACCATTTGACAAAATACAGCATCTTTTTGATAAAAAAAAAACTCAAAAAAGTAGAGATAGAAGGATAATACCTCAAGATCACAAAGGCCATACATGAAAGATCCACAGCTAATATCATACCCAATGGGAGGAAACTGAGAACTTTCCCCCTAAGGTCAAGAACACGACAGGGATGTCGACTCTCACCACTGTTATTCAACATAATATTGAAGCCCTAGCCTCGGCAATCAGACAACACAAAGAAATAAAAGGCATCCAAATCAGCAAGGTTCAGTCAAATTTGCACTATTTAAAAAATTTTTTCTTAATGTTTATTTATTTTTTGAGAGAGAAAGACAGAGACTGAGTGTGAGTGGTGGAGGGGCAGAGAGAGAGAAACACAGAATCCAAAGCAGGCTCCAGGCTCTGAGCTGTCAGCACAGAGCCCAACACAGTGCACAAACTCAGGGACCACGAGATCATGACCTGAGCTGAAGCTAGACACTTAACCAACTGAGCCACCCAGTGCCCCAAACTTTCACTCTTTAAAGCAACATGGTACTCTATGTGGAAACCCCAAAAGATTCCATTAAAAAACTGTTAAAACTAATCTATGAGTTCAGCAAAGTTGCAAAATATAAAATCAATGCACAGAAGTCAGTTGCATTTCTATACACCAATAATGAGGCAGCAGAAAAAGAAATCAAGGAATTGATCCCATTTACAATTGCACCAAATACTATAAAATACCTAGGAATAACCCTAACCAAAGAGGTAAAAAATGAAAGCTATAGAAAACTTATGAAGGAAATTGAAGAAGCCACAAAAACATGGAAAAATATTCCATGCTCATGGATTGGAAGAACAAATATTGTTAAAATATTGATACTACCCAAAGCAATCTACATATTCAATGCAATCCCTATCAAAATAACACCAGCATTCTTCACAGAGCTAGAACAAACGATCCTAAAATTTATATGGAACCAGAAAAGACCTCAAATAGCCAAAGCAAACCTGAAAAAGAAAACCAAAGTTGGAGGCATCACAATTCTGGACTTCAAGATGTATTACAAAGCTATAATCATCAAGACAGTATGGTATTGGCACAAAAACATATAGATCAATGGAACAGAATAGAGAACCCAGAAATGGACCCGCAAATATATGGCCAACTAATCTTTGACAAAGCAGGAAAGAATATCCAATGGAATAAAAACAGTCTTTTCAGCACATGGTACTGGGAAAACTGGACAGCAACATGCAGAAGAATGAACCTGGACAACTTTCTAACACAATATACAAAAATGAACTCAAAATGGGTGAAAGACCTAAATGTAAGACAGGAAGCCATCAAAATCCCAGAGGAGAAAGCAGGCAAAAACTTCTTTGACCTCGGCTGCAGCAACTTTTTTTTTTAATGTTTTTTATTTATTTCAAGGAGAGAGAGAGAGACAGCGTGAGCAGGGGAGGGTCAGAGAGAGAGGGAGTCACAGACTGAAACAGGCTCCAGGCCCTGAGCTGGTAGTCAGCACAGAGCCCGACGCGGGGCTCGAACCCACGAACCTCGAGATCATGACCTTAGCGAAAGTCGGACGCTTAACCGACTAAGCCACCCAGGCGCCCCACGGCTGCAGCAACTTCTTACTCAGCATGTCTCCAGAGGCAAGGGAAGCAAAACTGAACTATTGGGACCTCATCAGGATAAAAACCTACGTGGAAAAGAAAACAATCACTAAAACTAAAAGGCAACCTGTGGAATGGGGAACATATCTGCAAACGATTTATCAGATAAAGAGTTAGTATCCAAAATCTATAAAGATCTTATTAAACTCAACACCCAAAAACCAAATAACCCAGTGAAGAAACGGGCAAAAGACATGAATAGAGAAGACATCCAGATAACTTACAGACACATGAAAAGATGTTCAATATCACTCATCATCAAAGAAATACAAATCAAAACCACAATGAGATACCACCTCACACCTGTCAGAATGGCTAACATTAACAACTCAGGCAACAATAGATGTTGGCCAGGATGCAGAGAAAGAGGAACCCTTTTGCACTGCTGGTGTGAATGCAAACTGGTTGAGTCTGAGCTCCACATTGGATGTGGAGTTTATTTTAAGAAAATACCAACTCAACGCTCAAAAAATGAATAATCCAATTTAAAAGTAGAAGACATGAATAGACATTTTTACAAAGATATTCAAATGGTCAACAGACACATGAAAAGATGTTCAACATCACTGACCACAAAGAAATACAAATCAAAACCACAATGAGATATCACCTCACATCTGTCAGAATGGCTAAAATCAACAACACAATAAACAATAAGTGTTGGTGAGGATGTGGAGAAAGGGGAGCTCTCTTGCAATGTTGGTGGGAATGCAAACAAATGCAACCACTATGGAAAAGAGTATGTAGGCTCCTCAAAAAGTTAAAAATAGAACTACCCTACAATCAGCCATCACACTAATAGGCATTTACCTGAGGATACAAAAATACTAATTGAAAGAGATACACATCCACCCTGATGTTTACAATATCTACAATAGCCAAATTATGGAAGCAACCCAAGTATCCATCTATTGATGAGTGGATAAATAAATAGTGGATAAATAAGATCTGTCTATCTATCTATATCTGTCTATCTATCTATATACACACACACACACACACAAAGGAATATGAATCAGCATAAAAAAGAATGAAATATTGCCACTCGCAACTCCATGGATGGAACTAGTGAGTATAATGCTAAGGGAAATAAGTCAGAGAAAGACAAATATCATATGATTTCAATCATATGTGAAATTTAAGAAATGAAAAATATGCAAAAGGAAAAAAGAGAGAGAGTCAAACCAAGAACAGACTCTTAAATATAGAGAACAAACTTATGGTTACCAGAAGGATATTTGGTGGGGGAATGAGTGACATAGGTGATCTGGACCACTATTTCATGTTGTATACAAAAATAAATTCAAGGGGCTCCTAGGTGGCTCAGTCAGTTAAGTATCCAACTTCAGCTCAGTTCATGATCTCACAGTTCGAGGATTTGAGCCTTGCTTTGGGCTTTGGGCTCTGTGCTGACAGCTCAGAGCCTGGAGCCTGCTTTGGATTCTGTGTCTCCCACTCTCTCTGCCCCTCCCCTGCTCACTCTGTCTCTCTCTGTCTCTGTCTCACTCTCAAAAATAAACATTTAAAAAATTTTAATAAATTCAAAAAGGATTAATGACCTAAATGTAAATTCTCCTAAAACTCTTGAAGGAAAACATAGGCAATAATTCTTGCATATTAGTTGCAGCAACATTTTTTCTGTCTTCTCAGGCAAGGGAAACAAAAGCAAAAATTAACTATTGGGACTACATCAAACTAAAAAGATTTGCACAGTGTCATCCTCAAAATTAAAGGCAACCTATAGAACCTACAGAATGGAAGAAGATATTTGCAAATGGTCTATCTGATAAGTGGTCAGTATGCAAAATGTATAAAGAACTCATGTACAACTTAATGCCAAAAAAAAATATGATTAATAAATGGGCCAAGGACCTGAACAGACATTATTCCAAAGAAGACATCCAGATGGCCAACAGACACATGAAAAGATGCTCAATACCACTGATGATCAGGGAAACAAATGAGATTATCACCACACAATGATATCAATGAGATATCAACTCACACCTGTCAGAGTGGCTAAAATCAACAACACAAGAAACAAGTCTTGGTGAGGATGTAGAGAAAGGGGAATCCTCATGTACTATTGGTGGAAATGTAATTTGCTTCAGCCACTATGAAAAACAGGATGGAGGTGGGGTACCTGGATGGCTCAGTTGGTTAAGCGTCCAACTTCGGCTCAGGTCATGATCTCATGGCTCATGAGTTCAAGCCCCACGTCAGGCTCTGTGCTGACAGCCCAGAGCCTGCAACCTGCTTCAGATTCTGTGTCTCCCTCTCTTTCCATCCCTCCCCCGCTCATTCTCTCTCTCTCTCTCTCTCTTTCTCTCTCTCTCCATCTCTCTTTCTCAAAAATAAATAAAAACATTAAAAATTTAAAAAAACAGGATGGAGGTTCCTCAAAAAATTAAAAATAGGGGCGCCTGGGTGGCTCAGTCAGTTAATCACCCAACTTTTTACTTCATCTCAGGTCACAATCTCATGGTTTGTAGGTTTGAGCCCCGTGTCAGGCTCTGTGCTGGCAGTGCAGAACCTACTTGGGATTCTCTCTCCCTCTCTCATTGCCCCTCTCCTGCTCACTCTCTTTCGCTCTCTATTTCTCAAATTAAATAAATAAACTTTTAAAAAATTAAAAATAGAGGCACCTGAGTGGCTCAGTCAGTTGAGTGTCGATTTCGGCTCAGGTCATGATCTCGTGGTTTGTGAGTTCAAGCCTTTCATTGGGCTCTGTGATGACAGCTCAGAGCCTGGAGCCTGCTTCAGATTCTGTCTCCCTCTCTCTCTGCTCCTCTCTAGCTCGTGCTCTGTCTCTCAAAAATAAATAAATATTAAAAAATTTTAATAAAAAATTAAAAACAGAATATCATATGATCCAGTAATTCTACTACTGGGTATTTATCAGAAGAAAATGAAAACACTAACTCAAAAAGATACTTGCAACCCTTTGTTCATTGCAGCATTATTTATAAGAGTCAATATATGGAAGCAACATATGTGCCCATCAACAGATGTATAGATAAAGATATGGTGTATATACACTATGGAATATTACTCAGCCATAAAAATGAATGAAATCTTGTCATTCATGACAACATCGGTGGACCTAGATGGTATTATGCTAAGTGAAACAAATAAGACTATAAAAGACAAATATCAGATGATTTCACTTATATGCAGGAACCAAAAAACAAAATCACCACCACCACCAACAAAACAGAGAGATTCATAAATACAGAAAACAAATTGATGGTTGCCAAATGGGAGAAGATTGGGTATAGAGGTGAAATAGGTAAAGCATGCAAACTTCTAGTTATAAAATAAATAAATTTCAAAGATAAAGAGTATAGCATAAGGAATACAGTCAATAATATTATAATAAGTTTGTATGATGACAGATGGTAACTATATTGTGGTGAGCATTTTGTAATATATACATATAATTATAGCATCACTATATTGTATACCTGAAACTAATATATTAATCAACTATACTGCAATTAAAAACTAGTACATAAAAGAAACCCATATTCTATATTCATGCATGATAGGTGAGTGCTTTTTAAATGCCTTCTTTTGGGGCACCTGGGTGGCTCAGTTGATTGAGCGTCTGACTTCAGTTTAGGTCATGATCTCACGGTTTGTGAGTTTGAGCCCCACGTCGAGCTCTATGCTGATAGCTCAAAGCCTGGAGCCTGCTTCATATTCTGTGTTTCCCCCGCTCTCTGACCCTCCCATGGTCATGTCCTGTCTCTCTCTGTCTCTCAATGATAAATAAACGTTAAAAATTAAAAAAAATAAATGTCTTCTTTTTTTGACATACAATATGCCACTAAATGTGACACTGAGGTATTTTCATTAATATTTATGTAACAACTAAGAAATTGGTATAATAGTTTTATTTCATTTTTCTTTCTGTGAAGATACTTAAAGCTTGTTTATAAGTTCAGCATAAGTTAATTCTTATATATAGTTTCAGGTAAGAGTGAACGTTCTTTTTCTTTCCATTCAAATATGGAACTGCTCTCACAACACTTATTGGAAAGATAATTATATTCTCATTGAATTACCTTCGCACAAGTTGGAAATGCAATTTATTGTATAGAAGGTGGATTTATTTCTACATTTACTATTCTGTTCCATTGAATGACGTAGCTATCCTTACTGCAATACTTCATTGTCCTGATGACTATAGCTTTATAGTAAGTCTTGAAAGACTTGAAATCAGGTAGTATAGGTCTTCTGACTTTATTCTTTGTTTTTAAGATTGTTTTAGGTCTTGGGGAGCCTGGGTAGCTCAGTCGGTTAAGTGTCTACCTTTGGCTCAGGTTTGCAGGTATGATCCCTCATCAGGCTCTCTGCTGCCAGCCTGAAGCCCACTTCAGATCCTCTGTCCCCCTCTCTCTGTCCCTCCCCAGCTTGCACACGTGTATATGTGTGCTTCCCCCCTTCTCAATAATAAACACTAAAAAAAAAGATTGTTTTAGCTCTTGTGCATCTCCTGATTCTAATACGTGCATCTCCATTACATGTGTATACAAATGTATACATCTCTTTGTATACTTCAGAACCAGCTTGACAATTTCTGCAAGAAGAGCTTGCTAGGATTTTGATTGGGATTGTGTTGAATCCATAGATCGATGTGGGCAAAATTGTTGCTTTAACATTTAGTCTACTAATCTAGACTCATGGCGTGTATCTCCATTTATTTCATTTTTCAGTTTCTATCAGCAATCTTTGGAGATTTTTAATATACAGTGTTTTGTAAATACATATTTTGTTAAGTTCATTCCTATTTTATTTTTGTTGGTATTGTAAATGGTGTTATTTCTAAATTTCATTTTCTTAAAGTCCATTGCTATTATATAGACACAGAATTGATCTTAATACATTGACCATATATTCTATGACCTTGCTATATTCACTAACATAGCTGTTGTTGTTCTCTGGTTCTCTAGCTTTCCAGGATATAGGCCCATCTGACTTTCCTTCATTGTCCAAAGATACCTGAAGGAGGCAGATCCCTAGTCCCCTTTGTGCTGACTTCACAGGGCATCTCAGCTATTCAAGGCTACAGTGGTGAAGCAGTTGCAATAGCGGAACAAGAGGACCAGTCCAATATTGTCACTTTGATTTGGGATCGTACAGGAATACCTACGGTGAAACTGTTTACTTTAACTGCACAGAATTCATAAAATGAGAAAAAAAATTAATATAAATGCTTGTAAATATTTTAAAATGTCTCTGTGACCCCTCTAGATTTTTCTATTTCCTTTGCCTTCAGTCTCTCTATCCAGGAGACCCCTGGGAGCTGTGACTTCTGGTACCAGAGGTCTTCTCTGCCTCTCCCTGCGTGACTCCCTCAGTGCCACACTACTTCAGGGTGGCAACTCCAATCTGGCAAGGACCAAACTGAAGTAACTGCCATTTCTTTCTTGACAGCTCTTGATGTATTCTGGTAATTCCTCTTGCACAGAAGACTTGTCTGCCAGGTCTCTGCTCATCTTTTTGGGGAGGGGTGGTGGAGTCAGGGCATAGTAGATGAGAGGGGCTGGGACAGTGTCAGAACTTGGAGAAAAAAAGGAACTAGAAGAGCATCAGGAATGATGGGGGAACAGTGAAGAAATGAGAGACTAAGTCAAGAAGGGTAAACAGAACAGCTGACCCAATGCCTGAGTTAGCTGTATTACACCCACAAAAATGCTCTTATTGACATTATTGAAAATGTCATGATAAAATCCCAGACTTCCAGACAAAGCTATAGCAATCAAAACAATATAGTATTGGCATGAAAAATAGACACATAGTTCAATAGAACAGAATAATAGGAAGCTCAGAAATAAACCTACAATTATGTGGCCAATTAATCTTTGACAGCAAAAAAAGATTATGCAGTGGGAAAAAGGCAGTCTCTTCAACAAATAGTGTTGTGAAAACTGGACAGCAACATGCAGAAGAATGAAACTGGACCACTTTCTTACACCATATGCAAGAGTAAACTCAAAATGGACTAAGGGCCTAAATGTGAGACTGAAAACCATAAAAATTCTAGAGGAGAACACAAACAGTAACCTCTTTGACATGGGCCATAGCAACTTCTTTCTAGATTTGTCTCCTGAGGGAAGGGAAACCAAAGCAAAATAAACTATTGGGACCACATCAAAATTAAAAGTTTCTGCACAGCAAATAGTATCCAAAATACATAAAAACTTATACAACTCAACACTCATAAAACAAATAATCCAATTTAAAAATGAGTAGAAGATATGAAGAAACACTTCTCCAAAGAAAACAGCCGGATGGCCAACATGAAAAAATGCTCAACATCACTTATCATCAGGGAAATGCAAATGAAAACTACAATGAGATTTCACCTCACACCTGTTAAAATGGCTAAAATCAACAACACAAGAGACAACAAGTGTTGGCGAGGATGTGAGAAATAGAAACTCTCATGCACTGTTGACAGGAATGCAAACTGGTGCAGCTACTGTGGAAGATACTATGGAGGTTTCTCAAAAAATTAAAAAAAGAACTACCCAGTGATCCAGTAATCATACTACTGAGTATGCACTCAAATAATACAAAAACACTAATTCAAAAGATACATGCACTCCTATATTGATTGCAGCATTATTTACAGTAGTCAAATTATGAGAGCAACCTAAATGGCCATCAATAGATGAATGGATAAAGAAGATGTAGTATATACATATAATTATATAGTGTGTGTGTGTATATATATATATATAATTCAGCCATACAAAAGAATGAAATCTTGCCTTTTGCAACAACATGAATGGATCTAGAGAGTATAACGTGAAACAAAATAAGCCGGTCAGGAGAAAGACAAATATCATATGATCTCACTCATACATGGAATTTAAGAAACAAAGCAAATGAACAAAGGGAAAAAAGAGAGACACACCAACACAGACTCTTACCTGTAGGTAACAAACTGCTGGTTATCGGAGGGGAGTTGGGTAGGGGGATGGGTGAGACAGGTGAAGGGGATTAAGAGTACACTTATCTTGACAAACTCTGAGTAATATATGGAATTGTTGAATCACTATACTGCATTCCTGAAACAAATTTAACATTATATATTATCTCTGGTGGAATTAAAATGTTCAAAAACTTCATGATTAAAAACCGCAAATAGGGAAGTATGCTCCAATACTAGAAAGCAGGACTGACCACTCTAGAGCCATCTAAGGACTCCTCACAAGGATGCTGGCCCCCAGAGAGTCAGGCCTCCAAAGGTGACCCTTATGGTGAGGAGTTCCTATTCCCAAAGCAGATAGTTTTTCTCAAGGCCAGCTTTCTGGAAAAAGAGGTTTGAGAACAGGTCTTTGAACTAGATGCCTCAATCTATTGTGAGAGAAAGTCAGGTTATTTAGAGATAGGTGGATCAGGAAGGGAAAAAAAGGGCCCAGACAGGTCTGGCAAGCCACCTGTGCTTTTCCCTATTCCAGATCCAAGAGAGGCTGCAGTGGCCCCCGTCCTTTGTGGATCACTTCTTCCTGAAGGGGCTGGACTCCAACTGGTGGCTGAGCTGATCAAAGGTATTGTCAGTAGAAGTAGTTAGGCAGTGGGGAACTCCAGGGGATTTGCCAAACAAAGCTTTGTATAAGGGGCAGGAGGCAGGCCTGGAGCAAGTCTCTGCACCTGGAGAGAGTGCCCACTGGGCTTTTATATGGCCCATGGCTTCTGTGTGGCAAGGGAAAAGGGCAGTAGGGAATGTGTCCAGGAATGGGACCATACCCCAACTGTTCAGAGGGCCTGAGGCCACCAAGAGTCAAAAGGGGCCAAACTGAGCATCTCAGAAAAGTCCCATAGAGTCCACAGAGGCCTCAGGGCCAGGGAGTAGGTATGAAATCTGGCTCTGCTGTCTGTTGGTCTGGCTGCACCCTGATAGAACCTGACTCCCCACTGATGTTGTACTGGCCCTCAGCACAGGAGCCCAGTCTCTTCCTCCATGGAGGTGCCCCATCTCCAGTGCTTCTGCTCCTCTTTGGCTTTTCCAGTTGGCTCCATGGCTCCTCGGAAGTAGCTCTGCTTTTACCTTCATTCTTGATCTACCCTGATTCCTCCAGGGAGCTGACCTGTTCCAGCTGCTGACCTGCTGGACTGTATGGAAGGTCTGCCAACATGGCTTCCCCAAACATGAACTCCCGGTGTGACCTGTGAGCATAAAGATAGGAAGTGTATGGTGCAGGGTCAGACAGCTGACTAGAAGCAGAGTCAGGGTCAAAATCAGATCCCCGACCCCCAGGAATTAATCAGACATGTAGTGTGGTACACAGAATAACGGTCTACCAAAGATGCCCACCCTCTAATCCCTAGAACCTTACATGGCAAAAGGAGATTTGCAGATGTAATTAAGGGTAGAAACCCCGAGATTATCCTGCATTATCCTGGTGAGTCCAGTTTAATCAGATGAGTCTCTAAAAGCAGAGAACTTCTCTCGGCTTGCTCAGAGAGATGAGATGGAAGAAGAAGAGATTCAAAACATGAGAGGGACCTTACTTGTATTAACTGGCTTTAAAGATGAAGAAGGAGCCGAGATCCAAGAAATGTGGGCCCTCAGCTGACAGCAGCAGGAAAAGAAGACCTTGGTCCTACAAACACAGGGAACTGAACTCTGCCGACAACACACATGAGCAAGGAAACTTCAAGATGAGGAAGAAGCCTGCCCGACACCAGGTGAGCTTTATTGGATAAATGAGCTGAGAAACAGATAATAAATGTGGGTTCTTTCAGTTTGTGGTAATTTGTTATAACAGCCACAGAAAACGAATTCAGATACATACTGAAAAGCCCAAAGAAGAGCCCAAAGAGCAGACTCCAGAAAGGGTGGGAGCCCAGACATCTCTGGCATCCTGTGTAGCAGAACCTTGAAGAGTGCCATGAGGTGACTGGGCTCCATTCTCATTCAGTCTCTGCATGCCTCCACATAAGTTCATGAGAGAGAACTCACACTTCCAGCAGGACCCGTACCAATCCTGGTGGTCAGGGGACAGGATGATGTGATTGTCACCACTACACGTGGGGTTGTGGAGATGAATCTTTCCTAAGAGGAGGGACTATGGATCAGCCAAAACACCAGATGCTTACTGCAGTGTTCAGTCACATTCTTCCATAAAAAGGGTTTCAACAATGGTTCTTCCCTGGGATTTCTATGCCACACAAGCCTGGGAGTAAAGATATTGTCATCATAATGGTCCCCACTTACTGGTTCTGTGACTCTGCCTCTACCCTTCTGCAGGGAAGTTTTACTGTATTTACATAATGTTCTCTGAAGGTGGTAACAGAAGTGTTTCATTGGGCTCTGTGTCACCAGCCTGTGGAGTGCCTGTCACTCAGTCTGTTGGTGGAATGAGTGGCCCATTCTTCCTGTCTGTTCCATGTGATATGTGTCATTGTCTTCTCCTCTGTCTGCTGGGGTCATCTCTCTTGTCCTTCTCAACACCACGGACAGTAACCTAGCTGCCAATGTGGGCACACTCACAGCTCTGTTAGGGTTAGGGGGCCATGACACTGGTATTTGTTACTATGGAAACTGCTCACAGCTATGTTAGTGGTTCTTTGATATCTCAACCTCCCACTGAGGCTGAAATGAAAAAAACATCTTTCTGCCTTTTGTGTTTCTCTCTACCCTTTGCATGAGTTCTGTGAAATACCACCAGTTGCATACTGAATGACCAATCTTCCCTTCCTTCCTAAAAATAGTGTCATCAATTTTTAGCTAGACCCATTGCCATCAAGGAAAACACCTGCAGTCCCCAGACTCCTTTGCAACACAGTGTCTGTGTTCCAGCCACTGAGATATTAGTGGAATAAGTCCTGTGCAGCTTCCAGTAAAGATGGGGCCTTTTTTGCTCCTTACTCCTGGCTAAAATACAGACATAAAGGTGTGGCACAATAAATAATTTGCTCTTTTTTTTTTTTAATGTTTATTTCTGAGAGAGAGAGAGACAGCGTGAGCAGGGGAGGGTCAGAGAGAGAGGGAGACACAGAATCTGAAGCAGACCTCAGGCTGTGAGCTAGCTGTCAGCACAGAGCCCAATGCGGGGCTTGAACCCACGAACCGTGAGATCATGACCTGAGCTGAAGTCGGACACTTAACCAACTGAGCCACCCAGGCACCCCATAATTTGTCTGCTCTTTGAGTGGGTTCTTGGCATCAAGCTTCAAAAAAGCTTGGGATGGGGGAAAGGGAGAGAGGCAAACCATGAGAGACTCTTGAATGCTGACAAAAACTGAGGACTGATGGATGTGGGGGGGAGGGGGATGGGCATGGAGGAGGGCACTTGTGGGGATGAGCACTGGGTGTTATGTGGAAACTAATTTGACAATAAACTATTTGTAAAAAAAAATAAAAAAAAACACCCCAAAAAACGATTTTCTAGGGGAAAAATAAAAAGCTTGGGATTTCCTGGATGAGGAGGGTGACTGTTATGTTAATGAGATGATTCTGGGTGGGCCTTTACATAGCTTTAGGATGGGGCAGAAGGCAAGAGACTTTCAACTCTGGTGTTGGAAAAGAGACTGAAGTTCAGTCATGTGGCCAATGATTTGATTGTTCATGCTTACATAGTGATAGATTCTAGACATTGAAGTTCAGAGGGGCTTCCTGATGTTGAACACATTGATGTGTTGGGAGGGTGATGCACCCCAATTCTACAAGAGGAGGGCATGCAAGATCTGCCCTTCCTCTCAGATCTCACCCTATGTGTGTCCTTTATAATAAAACTGTAAATGTAACTATAGTGCTTTCCTGAATTTTGTGTCATTCTGGTGAATTATTAAACAAATTTGCAGGAACCCCCCAAATTTGTAGCTAGTCAGTCAGAGGGTACAGGTGGCCCGGGGACCCCCTGAGTTCTTTTGCTGACATCTGAAGTGAGGCCAGCCTTGGGAGGACTCTGCCCCCAACCTGGGGAGGATCACACTAATGGGTGGTTAGTGTCATGACTGAATTGCAGTCCACTTAGCACTAGACCAGTTGGGGTGGGAACAGAGTAATAGATGGCTAGAGCTGGTGCTGCCAACTTGGATCATGAAATTTGGCACAGCAGGTGACAGCAATCTGGATCTTTGTAGATGGCACAGACACTGTATCAACTCTCAACTGCCTACCTTCAGACTTCACACTTCATGTTGACAGGGTTTGGCTGCTACAGTGAGACTCACTCAAGTTAAAGTGAATTTATCGACAGGTTGTGCATGGCTATAAAGAAGATGGGTTCATTCTGGCTCATGAAGCTATAGATGTAGGTGCAGATGCTGTAGATGAAGACACAGCCAGGCTCCTCTGGGTCAGTTCCAGAGACTGAGTCAGCTGGTTGCTCTGGCTTGATTTTTCTTCTTATTTTCCTTAATGCTTATTTGTTTATTTTTGAGAAAAAGAGAGAGAGCAAGGAGGGGCAGAGAGAGGAGACCAAGAATCCCAAGCAGGCTCTATGCTGTCAGCACAGAGTCCAGTGCCAGGGCTCGAACTCAATGATCCGTCAGATCACAACCTGAGCTGAAATCAAGAGTTGGACGCTTAACCAACTGAGCCACTCAGGCTCTCAGGTTGCTCTGGCTTTCTAAGAGGTATTTGTCCATGTCTCATCCACTGCCTGATGAATTGGCCCTTATCTGTTTCTGCTTCTATGGGTTTCCCCAGACTGCTAATTGTCCTTGGGAAATCTGTGCTGCTCTTTTCTGTCTATTGTTTCCACCTATTTCTGGCTCAGTTTTCTTATGGTTTTCAGGAAGCTCAGGCTTTTCATCTTCTGCTCCTTTTCTTCTATAGATTTCAAATTCTACTTTCAAATCATTTACTTTCAAATTCTGAACTATTTCAATTCCTTCTACTTTGGACAGAACATTCCTTCAGGGAAGCCTATAGAATAGATGCCCTAGGATCAGATGCCATCCTATTCTGGGTGTATTAGTTAGCTATTGCTGAATAACAAATCACCACAAACTTAGCAGCTTAAAACAACACATGTATTATCTCAGTTTCTTTTTTTTTTTTATTTTATTTTGAGAGAGAGATAGAGACAGAATGAGCAGGGGAGGGTCAGAGAGAGAGGGAGACACAGAATCTGAAGCAGGCTCAAGGCTCTGAGCTAGTTGTCAGCACAGAACCCAATGCGGGGCTCGAACCCACGAACTGTGAGATCATGACCTGAGTTGAAGTCGGACGCTTAACCAACTGAGCCACCCAGGTGCCCCTGTATTATCTCAGTTTCTATAGGTCAGGAGTCCAGGCATGTCTTAGCTTCGTCCTCTGCTTATAGTTTCACAAGGCTACAATTAAAAGTATCAACTGGACTAGGTTCTCATCTGGAAGCTTGACTAAGAATCAGCTTCAAAGCTCAGCCAGGTTGTTGGCAGAATTAACTCCCTTGGTGTGTAGGACTGAGGGTCTAAGATCTTGCAAGTGTTTTCTGGAGTCCACCCTCAAATCCTAGAGGTTGCTCACAATTCCTACAAGCCACCTACAGTTTCCTTGCAATGTCACTTGGCTGCTTCATCAGCCCAACTAGGAGCCTCTAGAGCAGATCTGGCAGCAAGACAGCCTCATAGAACATAACACATCAAGGAGTGGCATTCCATCACCTTTGTCATATTCTGTTGGTTCAAACAAATCACAGGTCTCCTCATACTCAAGGGAAAGGAATTATACAAAGGAACAAATACCAGAAGGAGGATCATGAGGGGTCATTCTAGTGTCTGTTCACCATACCTCACATACATGCATTTGGGGTAGGGACAGTGGTACAGAATGTGGTGCCAGGAGGAGACAGATGCTGAGTCTGGTCTGAGTAATAAACAGATGAAGGTTATAAAGACAATGAATATAAGAAAGTTCAAAAGCATCACATCCTTTACATCTATAGCTCATTCAATCTATACACAAAGACTGAGACAGGTAACAGTACTCTCACTTTACAGATGAGTGAACAAGAAGAGACTAGGTTTTTCTGGCTGGAGAGTTGGGCCAACAGGAGTTTCTGGACTTAAAGGAACCACAAAGAGTACCATTGGACCACCGAGGCTCTTACAGACTGAGAACCATTGGGGTCCAGTGCCAAAGGCACTGTTTGCTTCACAAACACTTACAGGCCACCTGCTGACACTTGACTGACCACCACAGGACACTTGCATCGAGGACCTGTGCCCTTTGTTAGCAGAAGGGAGTAGCTATTTGCCTTTCTTTAGATAACCACCTAGCCGATGCATACCTGTTGGTGTCTTTGCTCAATCCATCAAAACTATCTTGTGTGGGCAACATCATTTTCAAGAATCCAAGAGACTAATGAGCCCCTGACACTGACAGGGGGCTTGAATACCTGAGACATATGGAAGAATTGGCCCAGCCAGGGCACAAGGAGGTTGTCTTCAGCATACCAAGCCTAGTAGATGGGGATTCTAAAGCCTAGCAACACAACCATGGATTTCCCTTCGAGTGTACAAGATATGAAGGATTGGAGGTATGCATGAATAAAGCAGCAGAGACTATCCCTAGTAACTAACGAAAACTCAGATTTCATTGGTGTACTAAGATGTTTGTGACTAGACTCAGCAAACATTTATTGAATTTTTCCTGTTTACTAGAGATGAGTAGCTTCTTTGCCTACTCCAGAAGGAATACAGCATAGACAGTTAGTGCTATATTAGAGGTACTGAGGAAGTTCCAAGAAGTATCCTGTGGGGGAGAGGGGAGAAGAGGAATTCAGGGAAGGCTTGTAGTAGAAGATAAAAATAATTTTCCTTCCAGGTGGGTAGTGTAGAATCAGCAGGACTCTACCAGATGAAGGTTGAGGCCTTATTGAAGGCATGTCAGCCTTGAGCAAAACTCTGGAAGTCAAACTGTATGGAGATTTGGTGGAAACTACTGTTGAGAGAGTATCCTATGTTTGGGTAGGAGGGACTAAATTATTAAGACCTTTAATACTGGATTTAGAGATTTATTCTGAAGTTACTGGAACATCACAGATGAGAAAAATGGACTCAGATTAATGTTTTAGAAAAATAACTGTGGAGGACAGATCGGGGGCAGAAGGAGATTCATGTGGGGTCACTCAGTTACAGCACTACTCTAATCCAGACAAGAAATAGTGAAAGCTTGAGCCAAGGCTATGGAAGCCATTGGAAAGGAGGTACAGAGGTACATATGGAAACGTGGAAAACAACAACAATAAAACCAAAGACAGGATGGTGATGCCATTTATCAAACCCAGAAACCAGGAGTACATACATGAGACAAATCAATAAAGGTGTTCAATCAATTACCTTTCGTGGGTTGTAAGACATATTTATGGACCTGTAAGGATACAACTACCAGAGAAGTCATGGTGTACACAAAATTTTGAGTCATTTTCAAGAATGATTTTTGAAACTGAGAGTGCATTAAACTAGTTAGGAAGATAGTACAGAATCAGAAGATGGTTGGAGAAGGCTGTATTTGTGAGAAAGAAGAGATACAATGGAGTTTGATAAGGACAGAAGTAGAACCCGGAGAAAGTGTGGTGATAGAGGTCAAGGGAAGAACGTTTTAAGGAGGAATTACTGTCAGTAAGCTAGATAAGATGAGAACTATGAGCAAGGACCACTGGGTGAAGTAGGTCACTGGCAACTTTGGGTGAGCAGGTTGAGAAGAGTGGCAGGAGCAGAATCCAAAAAGGGGTAGAGACTGCCTAAGGAGAGAGGAGACTGAAGTATATCACATCAGTTACTTGTAGAAGAAATTCGAGAAGGGGACAAAGTGAGAAAGTGGCTTGAGGAAGGAGCCGGGTACTTAAGGCTCCTCGTTGCTGCCTTGGGCTACTATCGTCCTCCCAAGCAGTTGTCTTACAGAGCTGTGCACGATACAAAGGAGAGATGTGAGCCCACTTGTGCCTAACTAGTCACAAAACTCCTGGCCTAAATTACCATCTGGGAAAGAAGGAGGGGAACATAATACAGATCCAATTTTGCTCCACCAGTTTTGGCCAAGACTACTACAGGTATACACACTCCAATCCTCCCCCCCCCCCGCCCCCCAACCAAACAACAAAGTAACGCCATCCTCCTTGGCTTCTTTGTAATCTGGAAACACTGAGCGACTGCACAGTGGCCGAGCCTTGCGTCAGGATCCCCTCTCCAGCCGGCCTCGTTTAACCGGAGGGAGCACGGCTCTGAGGCGGCCGAGCCCGGTGCGCAGTATTCGAGGCGGCGCACTCGGCGCAAACCCCACAGAGTAGCTCCACTTCAGCGCACCCGATTCTCCCACGACACTTAGGCTTTGCTAGCCGCAGTTGGCCTTCGGTGGTGACATCAAGTCCCACACGCGGCGCGGGGAAGTGAGCACAGTCAGGAAAACCCACGGCCCTGCCTGCGGCCTCTTGGCCAGATGCAGTCGTCCTCCATTACCCTTTCCCCGCGCCTCATCTCCATCGGGAAAATGAAACCTAGTGCCACCACCTGAGGCAAAGGGATGAGATTCACTACCTTTTTACTAGGCAAAGAGAAAAGGCAGAACCCACTCTAGGCAGCAAAGGGGTGTGTTACACCCGCCGGGTCGGCCGGAGGTCCCGCCCAGGCCCGCCCTCCTGGCGCTGGAGACTACATTTCCCACAGGACCCCGCGGCTCCTAGGGGCAGGCTCGTCCGCTCTTCGGCTCATACTGGGAGGTGACTGGCTTCCCCAGAGGAAGGCGGGGTCTACCTCAGCCAATAGATGAGAGGCTCGTTACGGCGGCGGAAGCAGCGGCGCTGGGCTGAGGGGTGGGGGGCAGAGTGCTAGCGCCCCGGCGGTGGCGGCGGGTCCGGAGCCTGAGGACGTCGGCCCCACAAGCAGAGAGCGCACGGGAGCGAGCTCGAGGCGGCGCGGCGGCCCCTCGGCGCAGCACCCAGGTAATGGCGGGACGGGCGCCTGGGAGGGGAGGGGAGGAGAGGGGAGGAGACGAGGGGGCGGGGCGGCCGAGCCGGGCTGCAGCGTCCGTCCCGCTGAGCGTCCCTGGGGAAGGGCAGCGGTGTCTTGTCTCCTGCGGCTCAGATCTAGGCTCTTCCACGAGCTGGGCACGGCGGTTGGGCCGGCGGCAGGAACCCGGTGTCTTGCGACAAGGAAGAGAGAGGCTCCAGGAGGGGTGGGCTGTTTCGGGCTTGGGGGCGTGGCGGGCGTGGGCCCTGGCGGGGAAGTAGAGCGGCTGGGGGAACGCCGGCGGGCGGGCGGCCCAGGGAGTTTGGCTCCCGGAGCAGTTTAAAGTGACTCTCCACATCCGGGCCCTGCGCCCGCCGCTTTCAGACCCCGACCAAGGCGGGGCCTCCCACCTCCCCGCCCCCCTCGCCGGGAGCGCTTGTCTTCTTCTGCCATTGGCTCAGCCTCGAGGGGTTTGGGCTGCCCCTGCGAGGCTCGTGCCTGATTGGCTGGGAGTCGGCGGGAGGGTGGGGCGGGATCAAAGCGCGCAGGCCTCCGCGGATTGGTGCCGGCCCTCGAGTGACGCGCCCGGCGTGGGGCCAATGGGCGGGCGGGGGAGGTAGGGGCAGGTTCGGGGGCAGAGGACTGGAGCGGAGCCGCGGTCTGGTGGCCGGGCTGAGCGCGGCCGGCTGGGCTGGGCAGCGGCGGGCCCGAGGTGAGCTCCGGTAGAAGCCGTCTCCACGACCCCGGAGCCCAACGCTGCCACCGAGATGGGCCCCCCGCGGCACCCCCAGCCAGGCGAGATGGAAGCGGGAGGTGCGGGCGGCGGGCGGCGGCTGCAGGTAAAGAGGCACACGGCTTGTCCTGGGTCTCTCTAGAATGCCGTCCTCCCTCTCCCCGGAGAGTCTCAGACACCCGAAGTGTCTCTGGAAACCTGTGTTCTCCGATCTCAGAGGGGGGCTTTGGGGTGGGGGTGGGGTTGCATGCGAATCGAAATATCGGTAGAGTTCTTGAGGGGAAATTGGGGGGTCGATTTTAGAGAAAGTGGTGAAGATCTCTGGTCCTTCTGGCTTAGTGGGAGGGTCTGTGAGAAAAAAAGGGAAGGAAATCGGTAAACCGAGGCCTGTGCAGAAAATCATTTGAGAGTTCCTTTTGGAGTAGGTCTTGATGTAAGGTTTCTGATTTCCTAGAACAAGGCATTTTCCCTCAGATTCCTCCTCTGACAGTTGTCACCTTGGTGTGAGCTTCAGTCTTTCAAAGGGACATGCCATTTTCCATAAAACTTTATACAGATGTATATATATATATGTGTGTGTATATGGTGTTAGTACCTGTCGTGTGGCTGTTGTACACGATTCAGTGTCGGTTTTTTAGAGAGTAGTAAGCTGTAAGCATTTATGGAGTGTCATAGTATCCCCAAACACCACACAGATGATTTTGTTATTGAACCTATGTCCATATAAATTTCAAGAGAATTTAGACTACTTCTTCACTGTATATTGATCACAAAAAATTGTTCTAGGTGGATGATGCTGCCTTTGCTTCTTTAGGGGGAAGTGTAGGTACTGGAGATGCTTTAATTTCTCATTATTGATTCTAACGTGAGAATTTAGTAATAACCACATGACTGTATGCACTGCAGGTGGAAATGAGTTCTCAACAGTTTCCTCGGTTAGGAACCCCATCCACTGGGCTAAGCCAGGCTCCTTCCCAGATTGCAAACAGTGGTTCTGCAGGATTGATAAACCCAGCTGCCACAGGTGAGATATGTGATGTTCTCCTATATTGCTGCTTGCTCTAAGAACATTGCCAGTTCTGGGGGGCGCCTGGGTGGCTCAGGCGGTTAAGTGTCCAGCTTCTGCTCAGGTCATAATCTCATAGCTTTTGGGTTCAAGAGCCACGTCGGGCTCTGTGCTGACAGCTAGCTCAGAGCCTGGAGCCTGCTTCAGATTCTGTGTCTCCCTCTCTCTCTGCCCCTCCCCTGCTGGACTCTCCCTCTCTCTCAGTACTAAACAAAGATTAAAAAAAAAAAAAGAATATAGCCAGTTTTGTCATTTAAAAATTAGCAAATTCCTTGTGGGATTTTAGTAAATACTGGGTCATCGAATTTGAAGAAAGGATATATTACAACTCTAAACAAGGTTTTTTAAATTCCTTTTTTAATTCTTTCACATATACTAGAGTATACTGGAAATCTACTTTAAGCATTTCTACAAGAACTATATTTTAAGTATATTGGTGTGTTCTCCTTTATTTAATGCCTAAAGTATTGTAAATGTATTTCGTCCTCCTTATGATTTTCTTTTTTTAATTATTTTTAAAAAATTTTTGAAAACCTATTTATTTATTTTGAGAGACAGAAAGTATGTATATGTGGGAGAAGGGCAGAGAGAGGGAGGGAGAAAGAGAATCCCAAGTAGGCTCTTGCTGTTAGTGTAGGGTGCAAAGCAGCGCTCAATCTCACAACCGTGACATCATGACCTGAACCAAAATCAAGAGTGGGCCACTCAACTGACCGAGCCACCCAGGCACCTCTTCCTTATGATTTTCTTAATAGCATTTTTTTTCCCTGTAGCTTCCTTTATTACAAGAATGTAATATATAATACATATAACATACAAAGTATGTATTAATCAACTGTTGTAGGCAAAGTTTCCAATCAACAATAGACTTAGCAGTTCAGCTTTTAAGGAATCAAAAGTTATGTGCAGATTTTTGACTGCAGGTGTGGCCATCACCTAACCCCTACACTGTTCAAAGATCAACTGAATACATATACACATATGGGCACTTAGGTTTTAGTTGTGTACCCTTTGGGTGCTGCAGATCAGTGGTCCTCAGCAGGGATGATTTTGCATACCAGGGAACATTTGGCAATGTCTCGATACATTTTTGGTTGTCACAACTAGGGGGTGCTATTGCCACCTGATATGTAAAGGCCAAGGATGCTGCTAAACATCCAGAATGGGTCTTGGAGCCCCCTCTGCCCCACTAAGGTATCCAGTCCAGTCAGTAGTGCTGAAGTTGAGGAACTCCTTCAAGGGATCTTCTTCTCTATAGCTGTCAAGTAAAAAGATGACATTGCAAAGTAAAGTATTTCTTTTTCTATTCCCTTTTCTTCACCTCCTGCTTCCTAAGTTCCTTATCATGGTAAATGGCACCACT
Source organism: Hyaena hyaena (assembly GCF_003009895.1). Lineage (NCBI taxonomy): Eukaryota > Metazoa > Chordata > Mammalia > Carnivora > Hyaenidae > Hyaena > Hyaena hyaena. Next base: position 959,018 of record NW_024081074.1, on the reverse strand, counting down.
GTCTGCTCTCTCTGTGAGCTAGACCCTTTGTCTAGTGTTTCACCCTCATTATCCCTTTGCTTCCCTCCTGCCAACTTTTTTTTTGGTTAAAATTTATTTCAGTTCTCTTTAGACTTGAAGTAACTTTAAGCTACTTTATGTCTCCTGCTTAATAGTAGCTACTCATTTTCTAAATGAATGACAGAAAGTTCCCAATTTTCTTGACTTTGAGACTTTATACATTCTATTTCTTTTGCCACAGTCCTCCGTCTTCCTTTTCACACTTACTTACCTGATTAATTCCTGTTCTTGAGGTTGCGTCTCAGATGTCACTTTCGAGATGTTTACTGACTCCCGTCATCTGCAAGTCAGGGGTAGGACCTCCTAGAATGAAGGCTGGAACCATGGTCACCTTGTGTACCTTTGTATTTGCTATACTTGCTACGTTGTAGGACACAAAGTAGTGGTGTCAAGTCCTTACGGAGCCCCTTAAAGTTCTTTGCTTCTTAATAAATATTTTTGACAGTATTTTCTCTTTGATATAAATTCATAGAATAATTTAAAGATGCATAGCTTAAGGGCATCTGGATGGCTCAGTCAGTTAAGTGTCCAGCTTTGGCACAGGTCATGATCTCATGGTTCATGAGTTCAAGCCCTGAATCAGGCTCTGCACTGAGAGTGCAGGCTGGCTTGGGATTTTCTCCTTCGCCCCTCCCTGACTTGCACACACACTGTCTCTCTCTCTCAAAATAAATAAATAAACTTAACCAAAAAAAAAAAAAGGAACATAGCTTAAAGGGAATATTTTTTGAGTGTCTGTTTGCAAAGAATTATGCTGCTTATTAAAAATGGTGTCAATTAGCAATAATTACCTCAGATTTTGTTGAGAAGGAGATCATTGTCTTAAACCAAAATTATTTTTGGTTTATTTTGGATTATTTTACCTGTTAATAGTGTGTGTTTTTTTTCTTCAATTGCTCTCAGAGAAGAAAATAAGTTTTCCATAAGGAGTTACATATTTTCTCTATATTTCCCATTGCTTTTATCAGAAGTAGTTATTTAGGATCCTAAGCATGTCAGGATTTCAAGTACATGTTCAAAATTCAGAAGTATAGATTACAGCTCGTGTTCTTAACTACCCTTTCAGGATTCTTTTCAGGTAAAAATAAGCTATTTGGAAGGGAATGATAAATTATTTTAAAAAGAGCTTAATGGGAAATGGTCAGTACATTATATCTTAATGAAATTGTCAAAAATCAAAGTTTTCCTGGACAAATAGGTTTGGGGACAATTATTGTCCATACCCTTAAAATTTTAATTATGGGAAAATCTGTTTGGATAACAGGGAAGGTTCACAACATCATATATAAAGAAAACACTAGGGGATCTAGCTGGCTAAGTCAGATGAAGATGTGACTCTTCATCTTGGGGTGGTAAGTTCGAGGTCTGCATTGGGTGTAGAGATTACTTTAAAAAAATTTTTTTTTAATCTTTTAAAGGAAAAAAAGCGCTTGGGTGGCTCAGTCAGTTGACGGCCCAATTCTTGATTTCGGCTCAGGTCTCGATCTCACTCTTAGTGAGATCGAGCCCTGCGTCAGGCTTCTTTGTGCTGACAGCACAGAACCCACTTGGGATTCTCTGCCTCTCCCAGCTTACATTCATGAGTGCGCACACATGCTCTCTCGTTCTCTCTCTCAAAACAAATAAAGAAAAAAGAAAAAATCCTAAAGAATGTCTTTCAAAAGCTGTTAGAACTAATCGAAATTTGTAAAGGTTGCAGGATAAAAGTTCAATGTATAAAAACCAATTATATTTTTAAATACTAGCAAGTTTTTTGAACAATGAAATTTTTTAAATGTCATTTACAGTAGCATCAAAAAAACCCTACAAAATACTTAGGATAAATTAACAAAATGTGTGTAAGACTTAGTGTTAAAAACCTATGAAAAACATGGCTAAGAATAATTAAAAACCTAGATAAAAATGGGGTGCATGGGTGGCTCAGTCAGTTAAGCAGCTGACATCTGTTCAGGTTATGATCTCCTGGCATGCCAGTTCGAGCCCTACATCAGGCTCTGTGCTGACAGCTCAGAGCCTGGAGTCTGCTTTAGATTCTGTGTCTCCCTCTCTCTCTGACCCTCCCTCCCTCACTCTCTGTTTCTCTCAAAAATAAATAAACATTAAAGAAAATTTTTTTAAACCTAGATAAATGAAATGATCAATCATGCTTATGGATTGGAACACTCAATATTTTTTAAGATAATAGATCCAAAGGGATGTGTAGATTTTTTAAAAATCCTAATGAAAATCCCATCATGTCCTTTTGTAAAACTTGCCAGCTTGAATCTATATTTATGTGTAAACCAAAGGATCTTTCTACAATAGCCAAAGCAATTTTGATATCCCCTAAAAAGAAAAGACAGTTGGAAGATTCTACTCTGTTACTTTAAGACTTAGTGTAATTTACACCAAGCAAGACAGTGTAGTATTGGCATAAAGATAAAAATATAGAGGATCCAGAAATAGACTCATACATAATAATGGTCAACTGATTTTTGACAAAAGCAGATAGATAATTCAGTAGGGAAATGATAGGCTTTTCAACAAAATAGTGCTTGAATACCAGAATATCCATATGGAGAAAATGAACTTTGACCTTTACTTTTGCCATACACAAAAATTAACTCACAGTGTATCATTATGGACCTAAATATAAAACTTAAAATTTCTAACAGAAAACATGGAAACTGCTTATGACCTTGGGGTGAACAAAACTTGTTTACGTCACAAAAAACACTTTATGAAAGAAACAACTGTGATATGTTGTACTTCATCAAAATTAAAAATGTCTACTCTTCAAAAGACACCATTAACAAAAATGCAAGCCACAGATTGAAAAGATATTTAAATAAATACATCTGCAAAGGACTTCTTTCCTAAATATATAAAGAACTCTTGTAACTCAATAGCTTTTCCTATTTGAGACACCCTGATTCTTTTTTAATGGGCAAGATGCTTGAATAGACCAATTACCAGATACACTATATTAATGTCCAGTATGCACATAAAAGATACTCAATTGTATCCTCAGGGCAATGCAAACTAAACCACAGAAAATACTACATATCCACTATACTGACTAAAATTAAAAGACCAATTTGATGTGTTTGTGGAGCAAGTAGAATTCGTACCTTCTTATTGGGAATGCCAAATCTAGCTACTTTGGAAAACTGGCAGTATCTTATGAAGTTAAATATAAACTTAACCATACAACCTAGCAATCCTATTCCTAGATATTTACCCAAGATAAATGGAAATGTTTGTTCAAAGACTCATACTTCAGTGCTCCTAGAAGCAATTTTCATAGTAGCCATTAACTGAAAACAACCCATTATTTATCAGCTGGTGACCAGATAAAATTTGGTCTATATGTATGGTGGAAAACTACTCAACAGTAAAAAGGAACAAACTGCTAGTATATAAAATAACACAGATGAAGAACCTCAAAAACATTATACAGTTAACCCTTGAAACAACCTGAGAGTTAGGGTCCTTGATCTCTCTGAGTCAAGAATTTGAGTATCACTTTGACTCCCCCAAAACTTAACTACTAAAAGCCCGATGTTGAGTGGAAGCCTTGCTGATAACATAACCAATCAATTAATACATATTTGTGTTTTATATATAGTAGACTGTATTTCTATAATGAAGTAAGCTAGGAAAAAGAAAATGTTATAAAAGAAAACCTAAGGAAGAGGTGTGCCTGGGTGGCTCAGGTTGACTGTGTGATTCTTAATTTGAGTTCAGGTCATGATTCCAGGGTTGTGGGATCAGTGCCCGTGTCGGGCTCCATGCTAAGCGTGGAGCCTGCTTAAGCACACATGTGGCCTCTCTCTCTTTCTAAAATAAGTAAATTAAATGAAAAAAGAACAGCATAAGGAAGAAAAAATCATTTACGACACCATACTATATCATAAACCATGTATAAGTCCAGCTGTACAATTCAAATCCATGTTGTTCAGGGGCTGACTGTGCTAAGAGAAAGAAACAGACAGAAAGGACCACATATTATATGATTCTATTTGTATGAAATTCCAGGAAACACAAAGCTATAGTGTTAGAAAGCAAATTAATGTTTTCTAAGGGGTAGGTGGGTCTGAGGGAGGGAACTGACTGCAAAGGGGAATGAATGAACCTGTGAGAGTAATGGGAAATGTTCTCTATCGTGATTGTATTGTGGTTATAGTACTGTACACTCCTGCAAAAATCCATCTAATTTTATACGAAGGATTAGTGGATTTTATATGTAAATTATACCTCAGTAAAACTGATTGACTAACAAAATGGACAAAATATAGAAACATACACTTCACAAAGGAAGGTGTTTATGTATGGCCTGTGATCACATGAAAAGAAGTTCCACACCACCAGTCCTCGTGGAAGTGCCAACTAAAAGCCCCGTGAGAGCCCTGCTAGATACTCACCCACTAGAATGTCTTTGTATCAAGAATTGTGAGGATGAGGAGCTGCTAGAACCTGAAAGCACTGGACTGTGACATGATACAACCACTTTGGAAGGTATTTTGTCAGTCTCCTATAAAGTTAAACATTTACTTGCCATTTGACCCGATCATTCTGTTCCTAGCCTGTTGGTTAATAATGTAAAAACAAAATAAAACAAAACTTGTTGAACAGTCTCTGGTTTCAGAATTAGCCATTTTATTGTATGTAAGTTGTACATCAATAAAGTGATTTTAAAAGTAAAAAAAATCTGAATGACCAGGGAGAAAAATCAACATATGCAAAATACACATCTGTCTTTTCACATAACACCTGTACTCAAATTTTTTTCCTGAGGAAATCATTGGACAGGAACTAAAAATACATATGTGGTTTATCCCAGAATTGTTGATAATTGCAAAAAAATTTAGAAATAACCTAAAAGCCCATCAGTGATAGAATGCTTAAAAAAGCTATGATATATCTATGCAGTGGAATTTCATTTTTTTTAAGTTTATTTATATATTGTGAGAGAGCGAGAAAGCATGCATGCGAGGGGCAGAGAGAGAGAATCTTAAGCAGGCTCTACACTGTCAGCACAGAGCCCAATGTGGGGCTTGAACTCCCTCTATTTTTAAATTGTTTTTTTTTTAATTGTTTTTAAATAGTTACATGTTGTTATGGTCCAGAATTCCCAAAGAGAGAGTATACAGTGAGAAATATCTCTCCTATCACTGTTCTCTCAGAATCTACTGTCTTTCCCATGAAGAAATCAAGATGCTTTGGGAGTTATCTTAAGGCATATATGATTACTTCTTCACTGTTCTATTCCTTACTTTTTTCCTTCATATATTATATGTTTTTGCATAACACATTATCAGTTTTTAATAAGAATACCTAAGAAGCTTCCTTGTTCTGTTTTTATAGTTCCATGGTCAGTAGTCTATTGTGGGAGTATACCACAATTTATACATCCAGTTACCTGTTGATAGACACATAGGTTTTAAAAATTCCTTTACTGGAATAAAAATGTTGTACATAAGTCATTTTTACACACATGCTATGTATCTTGTACACAAGTCATTTTACACACATGCTATGTATCTTATAGGATACATTCCTGCAAGTGGAATTGAGTTTCAGAAGGTGTGTATAGTAATGATAGGATTGTAATAATGATAGAGATCTCCATGTTTGTTTTGTAGGAAATTTGTTTTGAAAAGCTTTGTGTTCCTGGGCTTAAGAATATTTATATTATCTTTTTAATGTTAGGTTTTTATGACTTTTTAAATAAATACCTTAAGTGCATCCTGGGGGCACCTAGATGGCTCAGTTAGTTAAGCATCCGACTTCAGCTCAGGTCATGATCTCACAGTTTGTGGGTTCGAGCCCCGCGTCGGGCTCTGTGCTGACAGCTAGCGCAGAGCCAGGAGCATGCTTCAGATTCTGTATCTCCCTCTCTCTCTGACCCTCCCCTGCTCATACTGTCTCTCTCTCTCTCTCTCAGAATTAAATAAAAAACATTTTAAAAAGAAAGAAAGAAAGACAAAGCAAGCAAGCAAGCATCCGGTCTTGCATTGCTCTTCCAACTGTTTGAGATCTTTTTTTTTTTTAATTTTTTTTAATGTTTATTTTTGAGAGAGAGACAAAGTGTGAGTATGAGAGGGACAGAAAGGGAGACACAGAATCTGAAGCAGGCTCTAGGCTCTGAGCTGTCAGCACAGAGCCCAATGCGGGCCCGAACTCATGAGCCATGAAATCATGAGCTGAACCAGAGTCAGACTCCTAACTGACTGAGCCACCCAAGCTCCCCTGAGATCATTTTAGATATCAGGCCCATTGTTCACGGGAGGGGAAAAGCCACAATGTCCAAAACAAGTCCTGAGTTCCATAGGGGTGGCTCTTGGGTTTGCTATCTGTTAGGGGAACCATTGCCCAAATTCTGTTTGTTAGGAAAATCTCACAAGGAAATGGTCAGCTTGTCAATCCTGACACTTGGCTGCAAGTGCCACTCTTGTATGTGCTGTTTAATTCACTTGTATTAATTAACATTGAAAGCATATGACATGCTGTTTCTCCCTTCATGTCCTTACTAGTCAACGATGAATCTAGTCGAGAGGCTGAAGTCACTGCCAGGGAGCACATGAGTTCCAGCAGCTCCCTCCAGTCCCGCGAAGAGAAGCAAGAGCCTGTTGTGGTAAGGCCCTATCCACAGGTGCAGATGTTGTCTACTCACCATGCTGTTGCATCGGGCACCCCCGTCACAGTGACAGCCCCACCAGCACATCTGACGCCAGCAGTGCCACTCTCCTTTTCGGAGGGACTTATGAAGGTAATGGAGAGGGTTAAAATTTCCCGTTGAACCACACAGCTAAGGACTGGCTAATATTCCTGACAGCATTCACAGAGTCTTAGGCGGTATCCAGGATCCCAGTGTTTTTTGACCCATCAATTCAGCTCTTCTCTGTGACCCAGAGCTCTGCTATTCTGCAGTGCCTAGTCTTGTGCCGCTGGGCAGTTGGCATCACAGGATCTTTTCTAGTACCTATTTTGACGTTGACTTCATTCAAGTTAATGGGCATACTGACTTAGATTTTATCTTGGAGTGGCACTCTTCTCCAAGGTTTTGTTTTAAAGCTTACTAATTTGGGGCTATCTGAGAATATCGCCTTGTATATTACCTTGTCACTATGTTTTAGTTACTGAGAGTTTTGTTTACTTCCGCCCAAATTTGGGATGCAGCGTTGTATAGAAGAAAGAATGTGGGCTGAGAGCTGTCCAGGTCTGGGCTTCAGTCCCAGCTCCAGTTTTTACTGTCTGTGTGGCTTGGAGCAAGTGCCATAGCCTTGCTTTGTATGCTCCCTCATCTGTAAAATGGCAGTACCGGTACTTGAGTAGAAGAGCTGTGATGCTGAGATAAAATATAAGGCTTTTGGATCTTTCCTGGCACTCTCCAGGTTTGATTTGTGTACTTTTTAACGATAGAATGAAATGCATCACTCGTAAAAAGCTGTTGATCTGTTTCGTGTGGTTTTCTGTTCGCAGCCGCCCCCGAAGCCCACCATGCCTAGCCGTCCCATTGCTCCTGCTCCACCTTCTACCTTGTCACTCCCCCCCAAGGTTCCAGGGCAGGCTACCGTTACCATGGAGAGTAGCATCCCTCAAGCTTCAGCCATTCCTGTGGCAACAATCAGTGGACAACAGGTTTTTTTCCTCTTAATTTGCTGATTTTCAGACTGAGATGCCAATCTGTTGATCATTATTTATTGAATGCCAGCAGTACATTAGGCACTGTACAAAATAAAAAAATTAAAATCACTGATCTCTGCAAGGGGAGGATAGTAAGTTTGAGAGAGAAGGATATCTGGCAGGGAGTAACACCAACACGCACTGGGGTCTTGGTCATTTGGCCAGTCTGTATTGGGCATGTGCTATGTGTGAGAGACAAGTGTAGATGAGGCAGTCCATATGCTCGAGGGGCCCAGAGTCCACTTGTGCTTGGTTAGCTTTGGGGGTGGGAACAGCCTTGTGGCGGCAGTGCTTCTCTAGGGTTTTTCCCTGAGCAGAATGATGGTGTGTCTCTCAGGTGCCTAGCAGGTGCCCTCAAGCAGCTCACCAGTTGTGAGCACTTATTTTGTAGTCTCATGTTTTAGCTTACATTTTTTGCTGAAATTCTATTCTGTAATGTGTATAAGATTTATTTAAATATTTTGAATTACTGACCAGTGAAAAAACCTGAATATGAAAACTTTCCCTTCAAATTTTCAAGATAAAAAAATATTGGTATTCCAAGAAGACACTATATATTCTTTTTCCTCTCTTATACTGCTGAGTACTCCCAGAGTACCGGGACCCCCACCCGGGAATCACTGGCCTCAGAGTTGGGAGCCTGTGAGGAAGGGGGAGTTGTGGAACTGTCGGGGAGTACCTGCTGGGTGCTAACTGACATTTCCTGAGAAGTCCTGTACAGCACGAAGAGTGGATGAATGCAGTGGCACATAAGGAAAATAGACTAGGAAAACAATAAGCTTTTGGCCAAGGCAGAGAGGACAAGTGTGAAAGACTAATTGAAGATGAGAGTGTCCCAAAGTGGGCACAGACAAGTGTGTCTGTTAGAGATCCAGCACCTACCGTGGCTCCCTGATTATAGTGACTCAAGGCAGTTGATGTGCCCTGACAGTTACTTACCCCATGCCTACTGGCATGGGTCATCATGTGGTTTAAAGAAAGCTAAACATCCTTTCCCTTGGGGTACTCACTGTCTAAAAGGAGCACCCTGACCCACATTTGGAGGCAGCCGAACTCCTAGAAGCAATGGCTAAGCATCATTGTCTAAGACCAAGCACATGAAAATAACGTTACGTCCTATTTCTTGCAGGGACATCCCAGTAACCTGCATCATATCATGACCACAAATGTACAGATGTCTATTATCCGCAGCAATGCTCCTGGGCCCCCTCTTCACATTGGAGCTTCTCATTTACCTCGAGGTAAAAACTGTACGTTTTGTTCAAATTCTCAAAATGCATTGGCAGACACACATTTGGTAAGAGATATGGTAACAAAAAATATATCTAGAATCAGCTTATTAAAGTTACAAGACAACAGAAATAAACTTAGAGCAATACACACTTTTGGCACGGTCTAATTATAGTCACATCTTAACAAGCATGTGTTTGCTTTTGGGTGTAAAGTTAAAAACCATTCAGATTTTTAGTTTGGTCTAAAGATTGTCCTTTATAATGGGGAACTCCTCAAACGTCTGATAATCCAAAATGGTCTTGAATTTTGGAAGAAAGTCACAACAATGCTGATTTTTTAAAATTTGTTGTCAAATTGGCTAACATACAGTGTGTAAAGTATTCTCTTCGTTTTGGGATAGATTCCCGAGATTCAACGCTTCCATACAACACCAAGTGCTCATCCCAACAGATGCCCTCCTCCATGCCCATCACCCATTTTCCCCTCTCCCCCACCTCCATTAACCCTCAGTTTGTTCTCAATATTTAAGAGTCTCTTATGGTTTGCCCCCTTTTCTCTCTGTGTGTAACTGTTTTCCCCCTTTCTTTCCCCATGATCTTCTGTTACGTCTCTCAAGACCCTCATGAGTGAAAACATATGGTATCTGTCTTTCTCTGGCTGACTTATTTCACTCAGCATAACACCCGCCAGTTCCATCCACAGTGCTGCAAATGACAGGATTTCGTTCTTTCTCATTGCTAAGTTGAATACTGAATGTTTTTAAAGTTTAGTGATAACGGTAACTCAAGTAACATAGCCATAAGATGAATTTATTCTTACAGTTAAGTTCTGATAAGTTGTCAAGTATTAAATTTAACGACTTTTTTTTCAACTGCTTGATCAGAAATTATAGCCTTATATTGAAGAGTGTAAAACCATTGTTGGCAAAATCAAGCTAACAAGTACAAAACTAGGTTTACATGGTCATAACATACCACTGGTTCCCAGGACGAAGTTCACAGTTTGCAAGGGTGGTCTGTGTGAGATCAGAACTATTTTCGTGAAAATACTAAGGCCTCATTTCCCTGTATTTGACGGTGCAAAGGCAGTGGTAATTCAGGTGAGCTCTCTGGTGGTGAAACTGCTGGAGCCTTGGCCTAAACGAAGGCAGCGGCACCACGCTGTGCTATTCAGCATGTGCTGCTCTGCTGCATCCTTGCCGTTAAAGAAATAGAAAACACTTTCACTTAATAATGTCCTTGAAGAAGCAATAGAGATGATTAATCTTATCAAATCACAACCCATGAGTGCATGGTTTTTTTTTAAATTTTGCAAGTGATGAAAGGGAAGTATACATACAGCACGTCAGCTAAATTACTGACCTACTGAGTTTTAGAAAGTATTCTCATTCTTTTCGTAGGACCTATAATTGGTGTTTAAATGGTGAGCCCATAACCCATACTAATGAAAGAAATTTTTCCCAGGTGCAGCCGCAGCTGCTGTGATGTCCAGTTCTAAAGTGACCACGGTCCTGCGGCCGACTTCCCAGTTGCCAAATGCTGCCACAGCTCAGCCGGCAGTACAGCACATCATTCACCAACCTATCCAGGCACGTCAGCTTGTGGGCGATCAGCCAGCGAGTATGAAGTGCCCGCTCTGAGTTCTTGACTCTGCTAGAGCCTGGGAGAGTCCTTTGACCTCAAGTGACTTTTGATCTAGTCACCAAGATGTCCAGAAGGTTGAGTTCTCTACAGTGTGATCCGATCAGCCATAGAGATTTAGAAGAGCGGGGCTGCGGGAAGCTGTTGCTGGGACGAGTGTAGTGGGAGCCTCAGAGAAGTGAAGAGGCAGCGAAGGGGAGCAATACTGTGCACAGTGGCAAGGAAGAGGGCGGCGCATGTGTGCTGGGTTCAGTAAAGGGAAGCCAGAACAGAGGTTTAATTCAGATGGGGACTTATGATCCCCTAAATACTTTGTGCACGTCTTTATACATGTGTGTATGCTTTTCAGGAAAGACAGTCTGTGCCTTTCCACTTTTTTCCAAGGAAATCTGTGGTGTAGTGTGTTGTGAGGAGATGTTGTGAGGTCTCTAAATTCAGAGCTCAGAGATACAGAGTATAAGCTTGATTTTATAAGCAGCCGAGAGCCACTAAGTGTTTTGAACATAGTGACATGAGATCACAGAAATCTCTTTGAAAGATTAATGTAGCTGAATCACAGACAGTAGATGAAAGTTCAGATACTTTTGGGGCCCACACTGATCACATATATGGAACAGCTGGGTTTAACACAATCAGGAAGGATGCTGAGTAGGACACTGGGTAGTACATTTACAACCTAGAGTTTTCCATTTAAAACAGAATAAGAGGTCTTTGTGGCTAACAGAATACATTGGGAGACTCCTTCAGCCCCTGAAGTATAAATGGTATACAGGAAGGATAGGAGAAAGAACCCAAGCAAGGAGTTCTAAAGCTAGTGTAATGATCCTGGTGTGAGACAACAAGCGGTAGCAGTCAGCATAGACGCTTCTGATCGAAGTCCTGGAGATATGAAGCAGATCTAGAATGAGCAGCATTTGCAGATGGAACTGCATGTATCAGGGTCAAGAAAGAGACTATTCAGGAGCTCAGATGATCGACATAATTGACAGCAGACAAGCAGGAGAAGCCCAGGGTGGAACTTGTTTGGTGAAGGTTTTATATGCAAATGTAGTGTAAGGAAAGTAAGAGAAGTACATCCATGTGAAAATGCCAGAGAGCAGCTGGGCACCCTGAATCTTCCATAGGCAAATGCTGTTTTTGTGGGTTTCCTGGCTGAGAGGGCCCGACAGCCAGCAGCTCCATCCGACGGCTTGGAGCCCTCTGTGGAAAGCCCTTGGCTGTGTGGGAGTGTACAATGTCTGTGGCATAACCAATAGCAAATCTGTGGGCACTCTAGATCTGAAGGGTTGGGTCCCTATTCTCCTAATAGGATAAAATGTTGAATACAGTCATATTTGGAAAGGAGGAATTTATATACTCTACCAAGCCAAAATAGGGAATTTTTTTGTAATTCTGACTCTTGGTCTGAAAATTCTGAACAGAGAATTCCTTAGAATGGTAAGAACTTCATTTCATTTGAACACAAACATACTCATTTGGATGCTCAAGCTTTAAATTACACTAACAGTGTTTGGCTTATTGTATTTTATTTTGCTTTTTGTTTTAAATGAAATATTTTTTCTCTTCTCTATAGTCTCGTCCACCTGTGACCACCTCTAATACCATCCCTCCTGCTGTGGTAGCAACTGTCTCAGCCACCAGAGCTCAGTCTCCAGTCATTACTACAACAGCAGCACATGCTACTGATTCAGCACTTAGGTATATTTGGGGTTTAAAGATCAAGCCCTCCTTCTTTACCTTTTTCCTTTCTTTCCTTCATCCTTTCATTTACTTCAGTAAATACTCATTGAGTGCTTTTTGATGAGCTCTGTAGTGTTCTAGATACTGAAGGTAAAGCAGTGAACAACCAGAAATTCCTGCCCTCATAGAGTTTCTATTTTTAGGGGCTGGAAACACAAAAACAAAGTGTTTGAGGTGGTGAAAAGTGCTTTTGGGAAAAATTAGAGTGGGATTTGGAGTGACAGGTTAGGCAGTGGAGGCTTCCTGCTTCATGTCAGGTGATCCAGAAGGACTGTTGATAAGAACAGATTGGAGCAGAAAATTGAAAGGCGTAATGAAGTGAGCCACATGGGTGTGTTGGAAAAGAACATTCTAAGCAGTGGGAACAGTAAGTGCCAAAACCTCGAGATCAAAGTGTGTTTGCTATGCCTAAGGAGAAGCAAGAGGCTGATGGGAGAAGAGCAGCAAGAGGTTATTTTAGGAGGGAACAGGGTCTCCATGTCACTTAAGACCTTAGGGAGCCCTTTACAGATTTAGACTTTGCTGGGGTGCAGCGGGAAGCCTTACAAGAGTTTTGAGCAGAGCAGCATCATGGTCTGAAGTTTTGGGTGGATCAGCCTGGCTGCTGTGGAGAGGCAAAGTGGGAAATGGAGAGATGGTTTAGAAAGGTGTGTTGGGAACCCGGGAGAGAGGATTCCTGGAGGTGGAACCTTGTTAGATCTAGAATAGAGTTTTGAAGTTGGTTGAGGATTTCTGAAGAATTACATAGGGGCAGTGAGAGAACAAGAAGAGTCAGGATTTTGACCCTGCTAGTTGTGTAGCTAGGAGGGTGTGTAGCTAGGAAGGTGATGCTGCGGTAATGTGCAATGAAGGACAGTGGGAGGAGGGGGTTTGGGGGAAGAATTCCTGATTGGTTTTGGGCACTGGAGGATGGTATTGACTTCTGAGCACTGAAGTGGAGGTGTTGAGATAGGTTAATAGGTGAGTTTGCTGTCCAGGGAAGAGTTCTGAAGGAGATAATTTAGGAAAACCATATATGGGGAAGAGGTTTAGACGAGAGAGAAAATGTCTCCCAGGTGAGAGTGCTGAAGGGGGAAGCAGTATCCTCAGGGGAGAACTGAGATTCATTAGGTCAAGAAGTAGTGACTGAGGATGTAGGGAATTTTGCTAGAGATGGACTGTAAGTCTCCAGGCTGTATTGGAAGGTTTGGGTATCTGAAAAGGGAAAGATCTGAAAAGGGAGAGATGGACAGAGACATACAGGGATAGTCTGGTTGATGAGGAATAATCTGTAGTGCCTCTAAGGAATGACACCGTTGGGTGCAGACATGATGGCATTTGACCTCCTGATCCCAAACCATATTGTGGGAAGGGCATGAAAGCTGGGGGGAGACAGTGGGATGTGAGTCTTGCCAAGAGGTCTTTCTTGATTCATACCTTTGGTTAAGTGTTGCCTTTGACAGTATATACAAGAAGTTATTCACTGAACAAAAGAAGGCATAGTAGGCATGAAGACCAAAGCTGTGAGAGTGGAGACCATCCATAAGTCTTGATTACCAGCTGGAGGCAGGGCAGAGTGGTGAGGAGGAGGGAGTCTAGATGCCTACTTGGTTTTTTCCTGGTTTGACCAAGTGAATAAAAAGGAAACAAAGAAAGCACATTTTAGAAATAATTTTGACTTTTGGGATACTGAGTTTATCCATGCAACAGTCAAGTAGCTGTTGTCAGCAAGTGGTTGAAGAGATGTCAGTGCCAGAGATAATGGGTTTGGAAGTCATCAGCCTGTGGGCTACAGGTCAGGGTTGGAGGTATGAATCGTTCCAAGGGGAATAAATAGAGTGAGGATAGGGCCTGGAGCAGAACTCTGAAGAAAGTAACTTAAATGTAGAAGAGTGCTTTGGACTTATATTTAATCAGTAGCTCTGTCATTCACTAGCTATGTGATATTAGACAAGTTTCTCAACATCCTGATCCTTAGTTTCCTCTGCAGTAAAATGAGCATACTTTACTTTTTGATAATTTAAAATATTGCCTGAAGTATAGAGAGACACAACTGCCCAACATAAGATAGACTATATGTTGTTCATTTTAATTTTGTATTACCTTTAAGAAGTTAATATATTCAGGGGCGCCTGGGTGGCTCAGTTTGTTGAGTGCCCCAACTCTTGATTTCAGCTCAGGTCATGATCTCATGGTTCATGGGATTGAGCCCTATGTTGGGCTCTACATTGACAACACAGAGCCTGCTCAAGATTCTCTCCCTCTCCCTTGTGCTTACTTTCTTATTCTCTCTCTCAAAATAAGTGAATAAACTTAAAAAAAAAATATATTCAGACAGTATAAGGAAATTTGAAAGTTACGATTTAAAAAAAATTTTTTTAATGTTTTATTTATTTTTGAGAGAGAGAGAGAAAGACAGCATGAGCAGGGGAGGTTCAGAAAAAGAGGGAGACACAGAATCTGAAGCAGTCTCCAGGCTCTGAGCTAGCTGTCAGCACAGAATCTGTTGGGGGCTCGAACCCACGAACTGTGAGATCATGACCTGAGCTGAAGTCGGCCGCTTAACGGACTGAGCCACCCAGGCAACTCAGTTTGAAAGTTATAAATGTGTAGACAGTGAAAACTAGAGTTTTTTTTTTTAAACCATGTTACCCAAGTATCTGTCTTCTCCAGTGTGTTGAGTTTTTAATTAAAAAATGGTTGTTGAATTTTGTAAGATGTACTTTCAGCATTTTGCCAGTCTCAGTATTCTGGGCACTAGAAATATGCTAGTAAATTAAACGGACAAAAACCCTAATGAACAGATGATTTTTCTGTTTAAATCTGTAACAGTGATAGGGGCACCTAGGTGGATCAGTCAGTTAAGTGTTCGGCTCAGGTCATGATCTCCTAGCTCGTGAGTTTGAGCCCCGCATCGAGCTCTACGTTGACAGTGTGGAGCCTGCTTGGGATTCTGTCTTTCTCCCTCTCTCTCTGTCCCTCCCCTGCTCATCTCTCAAAATAAATAATTTTTTTTAAGTTAAAAAAAAATCTGTAACACTGATAAATTTCTAATATTTACCTCCCTTTGAACTAAATTGAGCCAGAAAGTTTATTTATTTTTTATTTTTTTAATTTTGTCTATTTTGAGAGAGACAGAGAGCATGTGAGTGGGGGAGGGGCACACACAGAGAGAGAGAGAGAGAGAGAGAGAGAGAGAGAGAGAATCTCAAGCAGGCTATGTGCTGTCAGCATAGAGCCCAGTGTGGAGCTTGAACTCAAACCATGAAATCATGACCTGAGCCAAAGTCAAGAGTCAGATGCCCAACCGACTGAGCCACCCAGGTGCCCCTGAAGCCAGAAAAATTTAAACAGACCAATACTTATTGGAGAAAGAAAAAAAAATTTCAAACCAACATCTCCCAGAAAATCACCAGACCCAGATGATTTCACTGAATTCTGCCAAACTCTCAAAGACCAGATACACCAATGATGATTAAATTGGTCCTAGGAATAGAAATGAAGGAAAGTCCCAAAAAACTTTTAAGTGGTCTTATTCTTTTTGTTAAATAGAGTAATCATATCTGTCAGTTTTTTTTTTTTTTAATTTTTTTTTTTTAATGTTTTATTTATTTCTAGGAGAGAGAGAGAGACAGCGTGAGCAGGGGAGGGTCAGAGAGAGAGGGAGTCACAGACTGAAACAGGCTCCAGGCTCTGAGCTGGCAGTCAGCACAGAGCCCGACGCGGGGCTCGAACCCACGAACCGCGAGATCATGACCTGAGTGAAAGTCGGACGCTTAACCGACTAAGCCACCCGGGCGCCCCTCTGTCAGTTTTTTAAAATCATTATTTTAATTGTTCATTGCTTGATTGAATGAAATCTGTTCTCTATTAATTTCTTCAAAAAGAACTTACCAGACCAGCATTGAGTTTTCACATGTTCAGAATCGTTTTGCAGCTATCATTATACTTAAGCAGTAGTTTAGCTGATAATTCTTTTGTTTCTGTATTCTTTTTGTGAGTACTTTATCAGTATTTTTCCTCTGCCTTCCAGAACTGGATAATGTACAGCTTGATTTTTTTTTTAACATCTTAAAAGGATCTTGATATTTTTGCCTGATTGCTTCAGATTTTTTATCTTTGTTTTTTGTTTTATTGTGTTTTGGTTTTATTTTTTTAAAGAGAGAGAGAGAGCTAGAGTACATGAGCAGGAGAGAAGGCAGAGGAGGGAAGAGAGACTCTTAAGCAGGCTCCACACTATGTACCGAGCCCAGTGGGGGGCTCAGTCTTGACCCTGAGATCATGGCCTGAGCTGAAACCGAACGTCAGAAGCTCAACCAGCTCAGCCGCCCAGGCACCCCTAAGATTCTCTATCTTTGAGTTTCAGTGACTAAACTGGAATTTGTTTTGTAGTGACCATTGTATATTATTCTGTTCTGACACATGTTGTATGTTTTTAATCTGCAGCATTATACTGTATTTATGAATAGCTTTCTTGGATTGTATCTTTACATGTTCATTCTATTTTAGTGGGTGGGAGCACCCAGTTATGTGTTTGTTGGATCTATTGCATGACTTCCTTATCAAAGCCTTAGTAACACTTTCCCCTTTTGATTCTGCTTACTTTTCTCACAATCTTCTCTGTTTCTTACCGAGTTTCCAGCATTGTCTGGCATGCTCTACTTTTAGTTTTGCTTTCATTCCTGATGCAGCTGAATATTTTCTTCTGTTTCTCTCTTGAGCTATGCTTATTTTAGCCCCTTCTCTTGTCTAATCAGTATGTCCAGTGAGCTCTTACATCTTTGCTTTGTGTTTTCATTTCATGGAAGCAGTTATTTCATTAAGTTTCTTCATCCGTGGCACAGTTTTCATCTGCTTAGTGAAAGTGTTTCTAATGAACCTCCCCTTTTTCTGTCCACCTTTTTTTTTTGGAGCATCATGAGATAGATCATGAGTACTCGTCTTTGAATAGAGTTGAATGTATTCTGTATCATCTGTTTGTAATTAGTTCTTGTTGTAGGCTGGGCTGTGTACTGGTTTAGGGGAAATTTTCCTAATGGCTCAGGATCCTGTGTTTGTGTTTTCTTGGTCATTACTTCTCTCCTGCTAGTGAAGATAGACTGCCCCAAATGGCAGTTTCTCTCTTTCCTGGGTCTTACCACATGTTGTGTTTGTTTGTTTGTTAATGTAAGCTCTGTGCCGTACATGGGGCTTGAACTCATGATCCTGAGATAAAGAGTCATATATTCTACCAGCTGAGCCAGTCAGTTGCCCCTCACCACACTGTTTTTCACATGGCACTTATTTGTATGTGTGGTTCATAGTTTAATCCTCTGTCCTTGATTCTTGGATGTTGGAACAGGTCCAGGTTCTGCTTCAGTGACCCCTATGATCGTTACACACAAAAGATTATGGTTTCCTGTGTCACAGTACGCTCCTCACTTTGGAGAATTATACTTGACTCGATTTTGTCCCTTAAACTGTAGCTGCAGAAATCCTGTCTATATTGGCTCATGTTTGAGTATCGCTGCCTTTAGCAGTTCTGTGACCTCTCCTGTGGGTTGAGGTTTCAGATATCTCCTAGTTTTGCCAAAGACGTAGACTGCATTCCTTTTTCTTTTCCTTGTTACTGTTCTCTGAGAGGTGGAGAAAATCCCAAACCGGTGGTCTCTGCCTACGGAACTTCTTGTCCTCACTTTAAAGAAGTGAGGCAAACATCCATTTCAACACTGGAGAATGGTCATTAGTCCACTCATTGTAAATTAACCACGTATTTTCTGTATTTGTCTAAATTGGATCTCTTCCTAGAGCTGCCTTTGAGGCCATTGAAGAGAAATAGTATAGTGACTAAGACAACAGACTTGGGAGCACTTTCTAGCTGGTTGACCTTACTTAATCTCTTTGATCTTTTTTGTATAGGGGGAGTTGCTACTATGGACTCAAGGATATTTTCTTGGTGTATTTTAATGAAAATCACTTTTTTTCCCAGCTGCCCCAAATTTGGCTAGTGAGAACCCCTACAAACTGGCTTGAGTGTCATTTTGATATTTCCTTTTGGACTTCACATACTTTCCTATTTCTGGTACATGATAAATGAGGCCCCTTTTTATTTTTCCTGCTTCCCTGGTCTTGAAATCAGCCATTTCTCCAAAGATTATTGGTTCTCTTTAGTGGAGAATGGGAATTAGAACCCAAGATCTGGGTGTTAGGGCTGTACATTGGCTCTTGGGGGATCATTTCCTTCTGGGCTCTTTCTGTGGACAGAGGTAATCAATATAGTAAACATAGTCATGTCTTCATGCTGATATTTCCAAATGAAATTTAACATAGGATTTTTCTTTTCTAAATTTTATATATATATATTTTTTAATTTTTCTAACATTTCTTTATTTTTGAGAGAGAGTAAACACAAGCAGGGGCAGGGCAGAGAGGGTGACAGAGGATCCAAAGCGGGCTCTGTGCTAGGAGTTCAGAGCCTGATGCAGGACTCAAACTCATGAACTGTGAGATCATGACCTGAGCTGAAATCAAGAGTCAGCCACTTAACTGACTAAAGCCATTCAGGTGCCCCGTATATATATTTTAAGTTTATTTATTTTGAGAGAGGGAGTGGGAGAAAAAACTCAAGCAGGCTCCATGCAGTCAACGTGGAGCCCCTCATCAGGCTCAATTCCACTAACCGTGAGATCATGACTCGAGCCAAAATCAAGAGTCAGACACGACCGACTGAGCCACCCAGGCGCTCCTTTTCAATTTTATACTTGTGCATCTTTTATACCGAAAACCTTGTGTCCTCAAGACATTAGCGTAACTACTTGCGTTTTTTGATCTATAATATTAAAAAAATAGTTTCATAGTAACAATTCAGAGTCCCACGTCAACCTGTCAAAAATCAACCCCTTACTTTCTGTAGATTATGCTCGTAGTAAAACTGAATGAAGTTTAAGACTTCTTCACAGTTCTTTTGTCCTCAGACTGGATCCCACTAAACAGAATGAGAATGTGTTCAAAAGTCACTTGAAGTGGTTCTTTTCTATGTGGAATATGTAGTAACATTTTCTGTAATTTATATTCACATACTTTCAAAATATAAATATATAAAAAGAGGTATACAGTGAGAAATGCCATTCTCTACTCTGTCCCTCAGGTACCAATTTCCCTTCTTCCTATCTCTTTACTTTCTAAGATAACTTGGTTCTCGTTTTTGGTTATCTTTCTAGTGTGTATTTATTAAAATTTCATACATAGTTACGACTATTTGTTTAAATTTATTTTTGAACTTTGGGATTTGCTTTTTTTTTTTGAGAGAGAGAGAGAGAGAACACGCATGCACATTCATGCAAACAGGGGAAGGGAAGAGAAAGAGGGGGAGAGAGAATCCCAAGCAGGCTCTGCGCTGTGAGCTTGATCTTACAGATTTCACAATGAGATCATGACCTGAGCCGAAATCAAGAGTTGGATGCTCAACTGACAAAGCCATCCAGGTGCCCCTAGAATTTACTTTTTTATTTAACTTTTTAAAAAATATGTAAAATATCAGAGCTGCCTTAGTGGCTCAGCTGGTTAAGCATCTGCCTCTTGATCTCAGGGTTGTGAGTTCAAGCCCTGTGTTTGGCTCCACCCTGGGTGTGAAGTCTACTTAAAAAATATGTAAAATATTTATTTGGTTCAAAAGTCAAAGCTATATAAAAAGATGGACTCACAAGTATCCCTGGTCCCACCCAACTTGCCATTTGCTCTTTGGTGAGTCACCATTTTATTATTCTCTGATTTGGTGTTTCAGGGTTTCTTTTTATGAAGTAAGTATACGCACAAATCAACCCATACATTTTTTTGTTTTCACTCCTTTCTTACAGAAAATCTAGCCTGTTGTATTTATATATACTGTTTTGTACCTTGCATTTTTCTCTTAACAGTATATTCTGGAGAGGACTCCAGATCAGTACCTAGAGATACCTTATTCGTTCCTTTATTTTTGACTGTGTCATACCCCAGCTTATGGATGTGGTGATAGATGTTTTTACACATGCTGTTGCATGTTTTTGATGGTGTACTTTCAGAGTCTGTTCATGGAAGTGAGAGTACTAGGTCAAAGAGTAAATGCCTCAATTTCCTCACCTAGAAAATGGCAATAGTAATTGCTACCTCAGAGATCATTATAAAAAGTAATTATAGGGGCGCCTGGGTGGCTCAGTTGGTTAAGCATCCAAATTTGGCTCAGGTCATGATCTCACAGTCCATGAGTTTGAGCCCTGCGTTGAGCTCTGTGCTGACAGCTCAGAGCCTAAAGCCTGCTTTAAATTCTGTGTCTCCCTCTCTCTCTCTGCCCCTTTCCATTCACACTCTGTCTCTGTCTCTCTCAAAAATAAATAAACATTAAAAACATTTTTAAAAAATCTATTTAAATTAAAAAAGTAATTATATTAATATATATATAAAGGACTTAGAATATGCCTAGCATGTAATATATGTTATAGAAACGTTAATATTTACCATTTTCTGTTAAGAGTGCATGAAATTTAAAGACTACTATATATTATAGTCTGTGCTTTCAAAAGCACTTAAAACCATGTTTGAATCCTTAATACAAATATTCTTTTTTGGGTATTTTTTGTATGAGCTGGACCTCTTAAATGTCAGTGCATGTAAGGCAAATTGAGGAGACCCTTTCCCGGTAATTCAGATGTTGGCATTATTCTTTGTTATGAGGCTTTTCAGAGTTACTTTTATAAGCAAGTT
Source organism: Hyaena hyaena (assembly GCF_003009895.1). Lineage (NCBI taxonomy): Eukaryota > Metazoa > Chordata > Mammalia > Carnivora > Hyaenidae > Hyaena > Hyaena hyaena. The sequence continues at coordinate 937,980 of NW_024081074.1, read as the reverse complement.
CACCCATCCTAAAATTTGTCCTTGTTTTAATTATATATACGTGTGTCTCTCTGAATGGTTTTCATTACAAATGCTGGGGCAGGTGTCTTACATCACATGGTACTTAGTGCAGTATGTTGTCAGCTATTAAAAATCCAGTCTCCAGGGCGCCTGGGTGGCTCAGTCAGTTAGACGCCCAGCTTCGCTCAGGTCATGATCTTACAGTCTATGAGTTCGAGCCCCATATCGCGCTCTATGCTGACAGCTCAGGGCCTGGAGCCTGCTTTGGATTCTGTGTCTCCCTCTCTGCCCCTCCCCTGCTCGTTCACTCATGCTCTCTCTCTCGCTCTCTCAGAAAAATAAATAAACATTACAAAATCCAGTATCCAAAATGGATTTTTTACCTGCTAAAGCTGCAGAGATATCCTGATAGCTGTTGGTCTATGTCCCCAAATACCCACTCTTCTCAAGTTATTCTAAAGTCACCTTTGAAGAGGATGTGAAAGCCATGTAGGGAAGAATCCAGGCTGTAAAACAAAGTCCTGATTACTGTTCATTAACTGGACCAATGGTGTTCAGAATCCTGTTAATTTGAGCAAGGTCTGAGTCTCCATTTGCTGCATCAAGAATAATATCTGTAGGCGGATTCAGCAGGGATTGTATCAAACTTCTGACCCTGCAACCTGCATTCGGACCCTTAGGACAGTGGGACCAAATGGTCATCTTCAGTAATGTCAGGAGCCACCGAAGTACTTCAGCTCTCAGTGCGGCACACTTGGGTTACCATGTGTGGTCTGATCTAGTGCAGTAATCCCACCAGTGTGCCGTTCTCAGTGGTGATGGGCCAGGTTGACTATGGAATAGACACAGCTTGTGTTTTTCTTTGTGTTTCTGAATATAACTTTTGGGCTCTGTTACTCATAATAAAAACTGGAGTCTATCATAATATGGAGAGAGAAAAGGAAACCGAAACAAAATCTCAGAGTGGTCATTTAAATTATCAGAGAACATCCATTTCCTATTTCCACCCTTTTTTAGACCACTAACAGAAGAGGCATAATAAAGGCTTAAAATTAATGACCAAAGGACTTTTCAGGATTATCTGTGTTTTTATATTTCTAGGTTTTTTTCTGGCTTGAGGACATGAGAGTCATGTAAGAGGAAATCTTATGGGGTCCTTTACATCTTGGGTAAACATAGGGAATGGGCTTGGGGAAATGCCTCATCCTGGAAAAAACAAAAAGCCAAGGTGAAAATCCAGTATGCTTTCTCTTCAGTGAGTTCTACCAAGTTGCATAGTTGTATCTGTGACGTCTTTTCGGCTTTCCTTTAAACTCAAATGATCAGGCATTTAATTCTCTTTTGAGAGAGAAAAACATTCTTTATTCACTTTTAACACTTTATTTTCTAATATCCCCATGTCTGTTTTTAAAGAATTTTGAGAGAAGATCCTTAGGATGAAATTAACCATTTCTTAGTTTAGACACATGCAGTCCCAGGCGCCTGGGTGGCTCCGTTGGTTGAGTGTCTGACTTCAGCTCAGGTCATGATCTCGCGGTTTGAGTTCACACCCCGTCGGGCTCTGCGCTGACAGCTCAGAGCCTGGAGCCTGCTTCAGATCCTGTGTCTCCCTCTCTGTCTCACCCTCCCCTGCTCATACTCGCTCACTTGCTCACGCTCTCTCTCTCTCTCTCTCTCAAAAATAAACATTAAAAAAAATTTTTTTTAAATACATGCAGTCCCAGTCAGGTCTATCCTTACAGCTCAACTTACCAACTTCTTTTTGATGTGTAGTCACATGGTTCCAAAATATGAAAGCATAAAAAAGACGTGTAGTAAAGGATGTCATTCCCTTATCTGTCCCCCGTCCACCAAGATCCTATGTTCCTCTCCTTTTGCTTTTCTAAGTTATCTGATAATAACTTACTGGATATCCTTCCAGGGTTTCTTAAATACAGTCAGATGCACGTACAGTTCTTTCTTCTATCCTTTTTAACCAAAGTTAACTCATGGATTCTCTTTGCATTCTTTTCATATAGGAACATATATCGAAGGTTTCCTACATTACATAGTTTCATCATTCTCTTAGTAGCAGTATAGTGACCCATTGTACGTCTGAATGGGTTTGAGGTTGTTTCCGGTCGTTTGCTATCATAAGTAATACTGCCATCAATGACACATGTACGAGAATATCTGTAGGATGGATTCCCAAAAGTAATCAGCAATTATGTACAGTTATAATTTAGCCTTCCCTGGGGTTTCTACCAGTTTATCCTCCATCCAGGACATTCAGAAGCACCTGTTTCCTTGCAGCCTGAGCAACAGAATGCTGTCCTTGTGGGGTTTTGCCGTCCTACTAGGTGAACAGTAATGTCTCAGTGTATTTTCAATTGTATTTCTCTTCCTTTGAGTGGGAGCGAACATCCTTAATTCAGGGGCCATTTGCATTTTCCTTTTAGTGAACTGGCTACGCATATCCTTTGCTTGTTTTCTGTTGGGCTATTATTTTTCTCATTGACCCCAAGGTTATCTTAGGGTATTAAGATTACACTTTGATTTATGAGCCTTGATTATGCTTATGGTGTGTTTTGCTATATGTAGGTTTTCTTATTTGTCACAGAGTCATATTTATTGATCTTTTTATAGCTTTTGGATTTTGAAAGCTTTTAGTAGTTAAAAAGCTCTCTTCCACTGTAAAGTTATAAAAGAATTCTTTTTTCCTTGTATTTTTTAATTTGCTGTAAAATCTTTGATCCTTTTCCTATTTATCCTGGTGTAATGTGTGAAGCATGGATCCAATTTTATTTTTTCCAAATGGCTGCATAGTCTTCCCAACATCATTTCTTATCAGTAGTCCGTTCCCCCTCTGACTTGAGATGCCAACTTTGTTATAATGTCAAGTTTTCTTGTCACTGTTGGAATTTCAGTAGCTAACTGCCAGTTAATTTGACCTGCTCTCTTGTGGATAGCCCTTTCATCATTAGGCACTCATAACTAACTTTGTAAGGAATGACACAGAGAGGAATAATACAAAATTGGGGGCAGGTCAGTGCTTCAGGGGCCCTGGCTCAGGCTGCTGTTAATCGAGGTTGTCTGTAATCCTCCCTCATAACAGGAAAACCTCAGTGAGTATCTCCAGTTTTGTCCACAGAGTGAAGTGTATTGATTATAATAATGCTTACTTAAGATTGTCCTAAGTGTTATTAGCTGCACAAGAGTGCTGAGAAGGGCTAAGGATTAATTGATTTGGTTCATGGTACATATGGATACCTTTGGAAATGAGGTTTATGGGACTTTCAGGAGAGAAACTTAACAGGCCATTTCCTTCCTAGGTTCACCTGTACACTTTATAGACCTACAAAAAATACAACTGTAGGACAGTGGTCTAGTACAAGATAGTACATGGGGCCACCTGGGTGGCTCAGTCAGTTGAATGTCCAGCTTTGGCTCAGGTCATGATCTGGTGATTCACGAGATCAAGCCCCATGTGTTTGACAGCTCTGTCAAGCTCTGTGCTGACAGCTCAGAGCCTGGAGCCTGCTTTGGATTCTGTGTCTCCCTCTCTCTGACCCTCCTCTGCTTACACTCTGTCCCTCTCTCAAAAATAAATGAACGTTAAAAAAAAAAAAAAAAAAAGACAGTGAATGGACTTGACTGCCTGCGTCAAGTCTAGAGGCAAGTTGGACATCACACGTCTGTTCTCCCTTTCCAGTCGGCCAGCTTTGTCCATCCAGCATCCACCATCTGCAGCGATTAGTATTCAGCGTCCTGCCCAGTCACGGGATGTGACAACAAGAATCACACTGCCATCACATCCCGCATTAGGGACGCCGAAACAGCAGCTTCACACCATGGCGCAGGTACAACCGGAGGCGAAACCATCGTGTAGGCTTGGGTTAAAACCAGAGTTGTGCCAAACTTGCTCAGAGCCTCACAATATCGAAGGCAGAGATTGCTTTTAAGCTGGACTGAGGGGAAGCTGTTCTTGTTGATAACTGTGTTGTGGATCTCCCCCCCCAGAAAACGATCTTCAGCACCGGCACGCCCGTGGCTGCGGCCACCGTGGCACCTATTTTGGCGACCAACACCATTCCTTCAGCGACCACGGCCGGTAAGTTGGCAGCCCCGCTCTCCCGCCAGGGAAGTATGAGACTTCAGTGGTGAATTAACTTTTCATTTCTCAGCTTCAGTCAGAGGAAAAAAATAAAAGAAGTTGCTTATCTTTTCCTAAGCACTTTTATCATGTTTTTGAGAATCTGTAGTGTGTGTGCAGAGGTCATTGCTGAAAATATTTTTTTCTCCAATTTCAGGCTCTGTGTCACACACACAAGCTCCCACGAGTACAATTGTTACCATGACAATGCCCTCACATTCGTCCCATGCTACCGCTGTGACCACCTCAAACATCCCAGTCGGTAGGTGCCCTGCAGCCTTCACAGAGCTTGAAAGGGATTTTTCAGCCCCTCTAATCAGGTCTTCGTATAGAGGGCTAGTATTGGTAGGGTTTTGGTTTATTTTTTAATGTGGTTGATTTTCAAAGCAATGCTGAATTTAACTTTTAAATGTGTCTGTCATACAGATTTGGCATGGTGGGGAGAGGATAATAATCTTTGAGAGCTTAAAGTAAACCTTTTAACACACTTTGATTTCCTCATTCACCAGACTTTACCTTTTCTGTGTGTACCTATTAAGAAATAAGTTAACTTGGGGCGCCTGGGTGGCTTAGTCGGTTAAGCGTCCGACTTTCGCTTAGGTCATGATCTCGCGGTTCGTGGGTTCGAGCCCCGCGTCGGGCTCTGTGCTGACTGCCAGCTCAGAGCCTGGAGCCTGTTTCAGTCTGTGACTCCCTCTCTCTCTGACCCTCCCCTGCTCATGCTGTCTCTCTCTCTGTCTCCTAGAAATAAATAAAACATTTAAAAAAAAAAAAAAAAAGAAATAAGTTAACTTCACAGACACAGACAAGGTCCACAGGAAACACAAGAAAGAAGCAAGGATCTGGAATGAAGAGAACTTGTACCTCGCTGGATTGTTTAGGAAAAATCTCTGGGTGAAGCACAGCAGGAAGGGTGGGAACCCTCAAGTTGATTACCTTAGGCTCTCGTCCTACCCCTACCTCAGGGTACTTCACAACCATGCTAAAATTTCTTCCCAGCTTTGTTTCTTCCCCTTTTACATTTGTATATGCCTTGAATATTAAGAAGAATATATTTGAGGGGCACCTGGGCGGCTCAGTCGGTTAAGTGTCTGACTTTGGCTCAGGTCACAGTGTCGTGGTCGGTGGGTTCAAGCCCCACTTTGGGCTCTGTGCTGACAGTTTGGAGCCTGGAGCCTGCTTCAAATTCTGTGCCTCCCTCTCTCTCTGCCCCTCCCCTGCTTGTGCTCTTTCTCTCAAAAATAAATTAACATTAAAAACAATTTTTTTTAAGAAGAAAAAATCTTTGAAAAGTTTCTGGCAGCCAAACTGTAGTCATTAAGAGCAGGGATTGAGCTCTTTCTTTGTAGCTCCAGATTATAAATGGTTCAGGCTTTGTAGGCCTCATAGGTCTGTGTCACAGCTGCTGAGTTGTGGATAATACGTAAACAAATGAGCAAGACTACAGTTCAGTCTTTTTACAGACACAGAAATTTGGATTTCATATAAATTTCATGTGTCATGTAATGTTCTTCTTTTGATTCTCCCCTCACCCACCGTGACGAAGTGTGAATCCCTGTACGGCCCGTGGGCCATACAGAGCAGGCATCTGGCAGGATTTCCCTACAGGTGCCAGCACCTGTCCTCGGGGCTGATGTCTCACCGTCACAGCTTCCACAGTGGGACTGACCTCTGAGGCAGAGCGCTGCTCTCTTTATTCGCAAGCCCCAGGTTTGTTTTCCAGGGTTGGCTTTGATTAGGTTGTATGATGATAAGCATGTCATTTTGTTGTTTATTCCCAGAGACATGGGACAGCTGCCATATTTTTCGTAGACTCTTGGAAGAGTGCTTTCTGTAAGATGACACACTGATGTACTTAACCAGCAGAAGTCTGGGGCACAGACACAGAAGTATGGCTTCCCAACCAGCTACATTCTAGTGCGGGGGTGTTCCTTCCCTCTCTGCTTCCTTCCTTTCATCCTTCCCATGTTAGACAGCTTCACATCCCTCTGGGAAAACTTGGAGGACGCTTTTCTGAAATGATGGTGGGACCCAGGAAGCCCTTCCCCTTCCCTTAGATAATTTGGCCACGCCAGTCCTTAATGTGGTGTGAGTCCCACGGCAGGCTTTTTAGTGGTGAGAACACTTCTGCTGGCTCTTTCTCACATTATGCTCACTGCATCTTGGCATCGGAGAGACCACGCCTCTTTCCTTCACCTCTGAATTTAATTCCCTGGTTTGAAAAGAAGTTCGGAGGGGTCTGTGTGTTTGTATGACTTTAGCGTTGACACACTTTTGTTGAAAAAAATCGTTGCTTGTTCCATATTGTCACCTCACACCTTTTCTGGTTGTATCTCCTCAGCGCTGTAACAATGAGCCAGGCTTACTCTTACCATTTTTATAGTCGAGAACCTCACTAGTGTATCTATAGCCATGAAGAAAGTTAGACCAGTAAAGAGAGGGCAGTGTGCCCTATAAGGGCTCTCTGGTTCCGTGTTGAGTCCTCTCTGTAAAGAGTTACTTAGAAATTAGTTCCTATTAATGTCACTGTATCTTCCTAAGAGGTCACACTGGAAGAAAACTCACTCAGAGTTCCGGGAGACAGAAATACATGCATTCATTTGGCTAAAAGTATCAACTTTTTACCTGTCTTAAGTTACAGTGTAGTATTCTACATCTCCCAGCTGTTTTATCTTTGATTTTTAGCCATTTGCTAAATTCTAGATGAGAGTATCATTTGACAGTAGGCTCCAGATTTAACATCTGCTATTTAATGTGATTGATTTCATCTAAGTCCCATTAGGCTCATGTTCTGGTTTTCTTTTCCTGTTTTATAGTAAGCCAAGTACTTTTCTGTTACATCACTATGTGATCCCTGTGCAAAGGTACCTTGGTTGAGAAAGGAAACCTGATAACTAACCCTAGAGCATTGATTTTCAATTAGGATTTTAGGGGATATGTTAAAATCACTTAAGCAGCTTTTTCCAAGTGACACTTGACTTTCTCCAGGTGAGATTAAATATTTAATTCAACCACTTTTACTAATAGAAATGTGTTGAGTCACGGGGAAAAGCTGATTAACCATGAGCATAGTCTTTGCCTTTAAAGAATATTTGTTTCCAGTAGAATACTGTCTTTATTTTCTCCATGCTCTGGCCCACATGTGACAGAGGTGTTGGAATTATAAAAAGCAGAATCAGATGGTCACAGGATTCAGAAAACAGGGATTCTCTTTGGAGGTGGCATTATGTTCAACTTATGATTTTTGCATTATGTTTTTCCTGAAGTGTTTGGGTGTTTTTTGGGTTTTCTTGGATAACTGAGAAATGTGGCTTTTTAAAAATTTATTTAAATGTTTATTTTTGAGAGAGAGAGAGACAGAGCATAAGTGGGTGAGGGGCGGAGAGAGGGAAACACAGAATCTGAAACAGGCTCCAGGCTCTGAGCTGTCAGCACAGAGTCCAGTGGAGGGCTCAAACTCACGAACCGTGAGATCATGACCTGAGCCGAAGTCGGACCCTAACCAAGTGAGCCTCCCAGGCGCCCCTGTAGCTTTTTTAATTAGAAAAAAAAGGTGGAGCTATAAATTCATGGGTGCGTGTATGGTTTCCCAACCCATGGTTAGCTGCTCTGCCCAATTACAACTGCATTCCTATTGGAAGCATTCTTTTCTCTATCTTGTATGTGCACAGTGTAAAAACAAGGTTTAGTTGCTTCCCCGTCTGCTCCCCTTTATTTGCCACCTGTGGAAAATGTGTCATGCCAGCTCCTCTCTTCATTAGCCATTAGATGCCATCATCAGTGGTTGAATTGGGTGTCCCAGCTATCATCCAGCAGAAATGTCTCCAGCTGCCTCCCTTGGGAAATGGCGGGGGGGTGGGGGGTGGGGTGGATCCTGGGGTTTGTGCTGCTTACCACAGGCATTCAGTGCACTGCACTTTGGATGATGTGGTGGCATCGTCCTAGTCACCGGTGTTGATGTGCCTGTCCCTGCTGTAACTCAGGTGCATAGAGGGTAGCTGTCCTTGTATTTCTCTAATGTAGGTTGCAGCTCTCCTTTCCAAATTCCCTCACACAAAGGGACAGTTTTGTAAGAACACTAAAGTAGGGCCCAGTTCAGCTGTACCTTCTAAACGAAACTTGATTGCAAATGCTAGAGGAGAGCAAACTTTGAGCTCACATTAGGTTTGAAAACTCTGTATAGTCATTTTGATTTTTGCTGTAAAGCATTATGTAGGGGCACATGGGCAGTTCAGTCGACTAAGTGTCTGACTCTTAATCTTGGCTCAGGTCATGATCTCATGGTTTGGGAGTTTGAGCCCCGAGTCAGACTCTATACTGACAGCACGGAGCCTGCTTAGGATTCTGTCTCTCCCTCTCTTTCTGCCCCTCCCCTGGTCTCTCTCACACTCTTTCTCAAAAAAGAGCATTCTGCATTTCTTTCAGAAAAGAAAGCATTGTGTAAAATCACAGGACGTTCAGACGACCTAAGAAATAAAGTGATTATTGGGGCACCTGGGTGGTTCAGTCAGTTGACCATCTGACTCTTGGTTTCGGCTCCGGTCATGACCTACAGTTTGTGAGTTTGAGCCCCACATCAGGCTCTATGCTGTTAGTGCAGAGCCTACTTGGGATTCTCACTCTCTCCCCCTCCCCCTCCCTCCCTCCCTCCTTCCTCTCTTTCTCCCTCCCTCCTCCCTCTCTCTCTCCCTCCCCTCTCCCTGTTTCTCTCTCTGCCCCCTCCCTCTCTCTCTCTGCCCCTCCCCCACTCATCCTTTCTCTCAAATAAACTTTAGAAATAAAGTGATTCTCTAGAGAAGGCCTCCTCATATAGGAGGAAACTAAAGACTTGGAAATTAGAATGATTGACTCACTACTCATTAGCTCCCTATTCCTGATTAGCTGTGGACCCTGGAATAGAAGCTAAGATCTTTGCCATGTCTGTATTCAAAATTTTGATTTTTTTTTTTTAATTAAAATTTTTTCTCCTTTTGAAAAAAAGGTCTCCAAGAAGCCAGGTCTGGGGAAAGGGCCTGATTGCTAGTATTTTTGTTAAAAGTAGTAATGTTGAGCCAGGTTTGACAAATAAATGTATGAATGTATCAGTGGAGTATTGGATTGAAATAATTCAGTTGAAAACTTAAGTACTCTTTTTTTTTTTTTTTATTACGATTAAACTAAAAAGCCAGGCCTCTTATTACTGTTTGCATTCTTAAGATTGTTGCTGGCCAAGAATGTTTTGGCATGCCAGTAAAAGCATATGAGAGGTAATGTGATTGGATTTTGCATTTGTAGCTAAGGTGGTGCCTCAGCAGATCACACACACTTCTCCTCGGATCCAGCCTGATTACCCTGCGGAGAGGAGCAGCCTGATTCCTATTTCAGGTCATCGGGCCTCTCCAAATCCTGTGGCCATGGAAACCCGAAGTGACAATAGGTAGGAGGGAATGTGCCAGTTACACTGCCCCATTGTGTCCTTAGTTGTTTTCATTTTTCAGTAACAGAATGTGCCACAAGATAGCATATATACACTTACTTTCAGATTTGCCCCTGAAAAGAATATGTTGTATAATTTTTCTTCCTCTTATGAAAATGTGCTGTGTTTATTGAGCTATTCACCTTTTGATGGATATTCTGCTAGAATCTGCTTTTTCTGGTTGGTATGTATCTGTGTTTGCTTTATTTTGAGCCAGTCTGACGGTATGGAGTGCAGCATCATGACCCTTCATCCCTAGGTACTTCCCTTTTCACCCCCAACAGAGACCTTCTCAAAACCACAGTACAATAACCCAAAATGATTCTTGAGTCTTCCATTCTCTTTCAGTGAGATTTTTTAAGAATATAGACAGGCCTAATAAATATACATTTACATTCCTTTGGTGGAAAAAAAAGGAATATAGACAGGCCAGTTGTCTTTGTAGAACATTCTTCAGTTTGAGCTTGTTGGATTATTTCCTTGTCGTTAGATTCAGGTTATGCATTTTTGGAGCAAATACCACATAGGTGATGCATTCTTCTCACTGTTACATCAGAGAGCTCATGCACCCTTCTGTCTCATTATTAGCCATGGCAACGCTAATTACATAATGAAGGTGGGGTTTGCCAGATTTTTCCATAAAGGTATATTTTTCTTCTTTGTAAACCACTGATCCGTGTAGAAATACTTGGAGACTGTAAATATCTTGTTCCTCAATAAACTTTGTCTCAGTGGTATTAGCATCTAATTGATTCTTGGCTGAATCAGTTGCTGCTTGCAGTTTATGATGGTTGCAAAATAGTGCCTTTTTCTAATGATCATTTCTTCCACATTTATCACTTGGCATTCTTAAGTAAATAAATATTCTCTTGGGGAGCCTGGGTTGGCTCAGTTGGTTGGGCCTTTTACTTTGGCTCAGGGCATGATCTCATTGTTCGTGAGTTTGAGCCCCGCATCAGGCTCTGTGCTGACAGCTCAGAACCTGGAGCCTGATTCAGATTCTGTGTCTCCCTCTCTCTCTGCCTTTCCTGTGCTCATGCTCTTGTCTGTTTCTCTCAAAAATAAATAATAAATAAATAAGTAAATAAATAAATAAATATTCTCTTATTTACACCCACTTATTTATTTTGTGGTGTATCTTTTTTAAATCAGCATGGGATCATGGATTTGGTTTATTCACTATTATAATCCATTACTGTCCTTTGTTTTGATGCTCAGATTATCTCTGAGAGCTTCTTCAGGCCAGTTCCTGTGGGCTTTGCCATGTCCCATACATTCTAGCCCTTCCTTGCTTTGCACTCTAACAAGATAGTCCAAGCTCCTGCGGAATATTGTCTGAGCCCTGGCAGCTCCCATTTCCCCAGGGAGATCTGGTTCCTTTTCATCATTTAGAAACCTGGATCTAGGTGTTAGCTCTGTTCATTGCTACTGGATTGTCATTTTTTTCTAGGCCCTTTTAGCAGACAGAAATAGGAAGTATATGATGTAGTAAAACCTCTATAGTACATGTTGATACTCCTAGTTCAACCCCATTTCCTCTCCTGTTCTATATTTGTATCTATCCTTCCCCAGCGAGAAGCTGGTACATACGGTGCGTATGAAGTATTTCAGAATTGGATCCTTTTTAAATGTTCTTGTTTGAGGATTATGATATATAGGAATGCTTATAGGTTTTAATATGTTGGTCTTCTGTCCATTTGCCTTGCTGAACACACCTGTTAGTTCTAAAACTTGTAGGTTTTCTTGGATTTCCTATGTAGGTGTTTGAGGGATTTTTATCATTTCCATTTCGCATACCTATTGTTTTCTCGTTAACTGGAGCTTGAATAGAGCAGAAATAGTAAGTATTCTTATTTCTCACCTGAATGGGAATTCTTATGAAATTTCATTATCGATTTCAGATTGAGGAACCAAGTTTTTTCCTATTCCATTTTTTAGGTATTTATATCATGAATAAGTATCGAATGCAATTAAAATTTAGAAGGGGAGTATTTTTTTTTTAATTCTGTTATAGTTAACATTTAGTGTTATATTAGTTTCTAGTACATATTTTTTATGTGTCTTTTGTGATATTTCAAACGATTGTCCTTAATTTTTCAACAGTATATAAAACATTAGTAGAAATTCTGATAGTCATTCTTCCTGTGATAAACCTTACTTGGTCACGATGTATTTTATTTTATTTTAAACTCAGTTGAGTTTTATTCAGAAATTTTTGTATTGATGTAGAAAGCGAGATTTGTTGATCTGTTCTATTATTCTCCCTGTCTAGGATTGGTATCAAGACTACGTTAAGCTAAAAAAATAAGTTAGGCCTTGTTTCTTCTTTTTTAGTCTCTGAGTCAGTCTGTAGAAGTTTGGGATTATCTGTTCTAAGTGTGTTTGATAAGATTTCCAGTAAAAACAGTCTGAATTTAAGAGTCTTCCAAGTGGAACTGAGCTGAGCAAACCTTTGATTATTGAGGGGTATTTTTTTTTTTTTGAGTTGGTTTTGGTAATTATTGCTCTGTGTATTTTTATGTTTATTAATAATGGTTATTTATAGTACCCATTTGGTTTTATAAGTATTCCTCTCTCTAAGTGTATGTCCTTTGCTCTAACAGTTTCTTTGGGACACTATTGGGGAAGTGTTGGTGTGGCATATAAAGATATGAACAGGATCTGGGGGATAGGATCATTTGAAAGTGAAGAAGAAAATAGATCCATTTTGGCTCATATTATCTGTCTTCCGTCTATAGACCGTCTGTTCCTGTTCAGTTCCAGTACTTTTTGCCAACATACCCACCTTCTGCATACCCACTGGCTGCGCACACATACACCCCAATCACCAGCTCTGTGTCCACCATCCGACAGTATCCAGGTACAGCCCTGCTGTTAAGAGGACTTTTAACTTTCCAGGTTTTATAAGCATGAGATGACAGTTGATCAGTGAGTATTTCTAGTATGGATTCTATTACTTCAGCTTCTTTTTTCGGATTCAGATAAGGTTATAATCTGAAGCTTCAAGGTTTTTTATTACATCTGTGTGATCTGTAAAAAGGTTGCTATTTATTAGTATATTTGCATGACTTTATCCCACCTTGAGGATAATTATGTTAACAATTTGTTATATCTTAAAATGGAAGTATAGTTAAAATGGGAAATACTGTACTTATATGGAGCTTCAATTGTTTTGTGGGGTATCTGTTGATTTTTAATACTAGTCCAGTTATACTCAACACTCACAATCCTCATTGCAAATAGTGTTCTTTTTGCTAATCCGGAAAAAGTAATACTCAGTCCTCAGGGTTTGTGTTGTCCTTTCCTGTGAGACCCTCAGCTTGCTTTAAGCATAAGAGAGCCAGACTGTGGGTGTTGCCTTTCTATTGTGCACTCCAGGATTGCAGCCAGGGCCACATGGAGCCGTGAGCATTGAGTGGGGACCCAGTGCAGATGAAACATGATTTTTTTGTTGTTTTACTTAGTGAAAATTAGAGAAATTTTGAATATGTTTGGAACAACTTGGTGGTAATGAAACTACTGTTTCAAAACTGTAGATTATATTGTATTTTATATATTATAAAATACAAGTGAAATATTGTTGATAAAAACTTAATTGATAAAAATTGAAGTCAATATCTGATTTGAGATGTGGTTTAAGAGTAAAACATACCCTGGGGCACCTGGATGGCTCAGTCAGTTCAGCTTCTGGCTCTTGATTTTGGCTCAGGTCATAATCCCTGGGGTCATGGGATCGAGCCTCACGTTGGGCTCTGTGCTGAGTGTGGAGCCTGCTTAAGACTGTCTCCCTATGCCCACCTACCCCTCTACTCCTCTCACATGTTCTCCCTCTCTCTCTCTCTAAAACAAAATTTTTTTAATTAAAAAAAATTTTTAAATAGTGAAACATACCTTGAATTTTGAAAACATAGTATGGAAAAGAGAATGTAAGATAGCTTACTAATAATTTTATAGTGATTATATTTTGAAAGTGTAATATTTAGGGTGTATTGGTTTAAACAAATATGTCATTAAAATTAATTTGGCCTGCTTTTTACTTTATTAATGTAGCTACTGAAAAGTTTACAGTTGTAATGGACTTATATTTCCATTGGACAACATGAGTCTAAAACTTTCAGATTCTCAGGATTAATTTAAATAGCTTTGAAAACAGGTTCCTCAGTCTCTGCTTTGGGTTTTTTATTGTTTTTCCCCCCCACAAAACTTTCCCCAAGGCCTATTTTAATGTGCAGAAGTAGCTGATGAATTGTTCTGAGTTTTCTGTCCTATTTTGCTGTACATCAAAGTAGTAACATCTCTTTTTTAATGTTTACTTTGAGAGAGAACAGAGCAAGGGAGGGGAGGAGAGAGGGAGGGAGAGTAATAACATCTGTTTAAAGGAAACATAACTTTCCTTCATTAACAATCCTATAAAGAATAAACCATGTTTAACTGAATTTAAAAGTAGGATTCAGGGGGCGCCTGGGTGTCTCAGTCAGTTAAGCATCTGACTTGGGCTCAGGTCATGATCTCACAGTTTGTGGATTCGAGCCCCTCATCTAGCTCTGTGCTGACAGCTCAGAACCTGGAGCCTGCTTCAGATTCTGTGTCTCCCTCTCTCTCTCTGCCCCTCCCCCATTCATGCTCTATCTCTCTGTCTCTCAAAACTAAATAAATGTTTAAAAAAAAAAAAGGGGGGATGCAAAAAGTATGGTAGAATCATGCTGACAGTTAAGTAAACGTCACGTGTGTGTGTGTGTGTGTGTGTGTGGCGCGCGCGCACGCGTTACATTTAATGCTGAGAATCCTTAAGTCTCCATCAGTAACAGCACTGCTTCAAGTTTCATCTACCACAGCCAATTGGTATTTCTGTAACAGTGCAGTCCTGTCGCCTTTCTGGAGAAGATAACTCAAGGCCAATATGTATTTCTCTGAATGCCCTTCAGCTGAAAAGGACATGCAGAGTCCCTCGTGAGCTAGAACCAGCTATGCAGACACTGTCATTTTATATAAACGTGTATTTGTAAACATCCATCAGAAGAGGACCGTCAAAAGTATTGGGGATCCTGCCTGCCATCTGTTTCTCTACATTATTATTTTTCCAAGTGTCTTCTCTCACCACTGCAGTGGTCCTGATGGATACAAACACAGAAAAGTGAATAGTCCAGTCAACAGCACTTCCTTTCTTTCAGTATCAATACTGTCATTGTCTGTGCAGATAGGGGTAATATATTATTTCTCAGACATGTGGATCTTTGCATGCATGGACACAGCTGAAGGAATGATTTATTAACCAGCTTACCTAATGTCCTGTTTTCAACTGGCTTGTTTTAAATGATTTTATTTATTTATAGACAGAGAGACCGTGTGTGTGTGTGTGTGTGTGTGTGCGCACGCGTGTGTGTGTGCGTGCAAGCACGCACATGTGAGCAGGGGAGAGGGGCAGAGGGAAAGGGAGAGAGAATCTTAACCAGGCTCTGTGTTCAGTGTGCAGCACACATGAGACTCGATCCCATGACCCTGGGATCATGACCTGAGCCAAACTCAGGTGTCTGATGCTCAAACCGACTGAGCCACCCAGGTGCCCCCTCATTTTAAGTGATTTTAAAGCAGATGTTTTCAAATCAGGAAGAGGACTGGAAAATTTATATAAAATAGGCTCTGATCTTGCCAAATATGAGATTACTGTGTACTTTGTAAGTAATTGATCTCTCACAAATTGTTCCCGAAATTTCCCTTGTTTAAGAGATGTTTTCCGTTTCATTCATTTATTCATTCATGCATTTGTTAATTTCACAAATATTTATTGAACCCTATTATTGTATGTAAGATCCTATTCTGGCTCTGTTTTCTAAGTTCACTCTTAAATAAACCTTACTTTGAACAAGCTTAGAGCCTAGTAGGGAGATAAGACATGAAGAACTATTATTGGAGAGAATGTGCTAAGTCCCAGCAAAAAAGGCTTAAGCAAAGCCAGGCTGCTTCTGAGCTAAGAGAGGTTATTTCTACTTTGAGAGGGTGGGCTTGGAGGTCAGGAGTGACTTCTAAAGGAAGTGACATTTGGAAAGCCTCTCTCAGAATGGATAGCACAGAGCCGTGATGGGACCGCAGGAAAGCACTTTTCTGTCTGTGAACGGAGTATTAGCACAGGATATGCACTCGAAATAGAGTGGTTTGGTGTGGGCAGAAGTGAAGAGTGGAATGGGATTGCACCTTGAAAGGGTGGTGCCCGGATGGCATGTTCAGGCAACAGACCACAGCTGTTACTGAACAGAAACAGCAAAGGTCCACTCACTTCTCAGGAAGAAACTGATAATTTCATGGGTGTTGATTCTCTTTTTTCTTCTTTCTTTCTTTTTTACCAAGGGAAAAATTGCAGTCTAGCAATGATTATAAATTTACATGTACTAACATTTTGCTGTGATTTTTCCTATTCATAATAATAATTTACCTCTTTTTAACAACTCTGTGGTTTATAGAAATTAAATTACATTTTCCTTTTTTATAATGGGTGTGTAATTGACATGACATTTTCGTTTCAGGTGTGCAGTGAGATGACTTGATATTTGTGTATGTTATGAAATGATCAACATAATAAGCCTAGTTAACATCCATCACCTCATATAATTACAAATTGTTTCTTGTGAGGAGAGCTTAAACATCTATAACTCTCAAACGTACAGCATAGTATTGGCTATAGTTACCATGCTGTACATTACATCCCTGTGACTTACTTATTTTCTAACTGGATGTTTGTGCCTTAGTTTCCTTCACGCATATCTCCAACCCCACATCCCCTGCCTATGGCAACCACCCCCCTCTGTTCTTCGTATCTCTGAACTTGGTTTAGTTTGTTTTTAGACTGCACGTATAAATGACATCATAAGTTTTTTTTTCTGTTTTTGTCTGCCTTACTTCACTTAGCTTAATACCCTCAGGGTCCACCCATGTTGTTGCAGATGGCAAGATTTCATTCCTTTTTAAGGCTAAATAGTACTCATGTGCGTGTGTGTGTGTGTGTAGATACAGGTATCATATTTTCTTTACCCAGTTATCTGTCAGTGGACCCTTAGGGTTGTTTCTGTATCTTGGCTATTGTAAATAATGTTTCAGTGAACACAGGGTACATGTATTTTTTTCTGGATTGTTTTGATGACTGAGAAGAAACATCTTTTTTTAATGTTTATTTATTTTGAGAGAGAGTGGGCACATGCGTGCGGTGCATGGAAGGGAGGGGCAGAGAGAGGGAGAGAGAGAATCCCAAGCAGGCTCTGTGCTGTCCAGTGTGGGGCTTGAACTCATGAACCATGAGATCATGACCTGAGCCAAAATCAAGAGTCGGATCTCAACAATGAACCACCCAGGCGCCCCATAGAAGAAACATCTTTTCTCTTTTTCTTTCCATAAAAAGTGAAAAATCCCCTCTTTGTGGCTTCTTAGGAATGCTGTTGTTTTCATTTTTATGTTATTGAGTTTGTTTTTATTTTACATGATAGAAAAAAATGAAACTTGCTTGTTTTCTCTCTTCAGTGGATATATGGACTTTAAAATTGATAACTACTGTATATCAGAAATGCCTCTGATGGTGGTTCTGTCAATTAAAGCAAAGATTCTTGACCCTGGGAGCTACCGGTGTATTTCGTAAGGTTTATTTTAATTATTTAGCATAGTTCCCTGGCTCACATTTGGAATTTAATGGATTTAATGCTATTTCTAGTAGTAATCCGCAGCAAGAGCATATCAATTCATATTGATAGGAAATCAGGGGGAAAACTCATATGTAGAGCTTTATATAGTGCTAAAAAAAAAATTAGGAGGGTCTGAATGGCTCAGTCAGTTAAGCATCTGACTCTTGATTTAGGCTTAGGTCATGATCTCAGGATTTGTGGGATCATGCCCCCTAATGGTCTCTTGTACCGACAGCACAAAGCCTGCTTGGGATTCTCTCCCTCTGTCTGGCCCTCTATCATTTGCTCTTGCTCTCTCAAAATAAATAAATAGACTTCAAAAAAAACCTGAGGATTTAGAACTTTTACAGTGGAAAATTCTGTTTTCATTTCATTGTTTTTCTCTTTATGTGGACTATGTCTAATCAGAGCTAACATTCTTATAGTCACTTTCTATCTCATCTGCAGTTTCTGCTCAGGCTCCAAACTCTGCCATCACAGCCCAGACTGGCGTTGGGGTGGCATCCACGGTCCACCTAAACCCCATGCAGTTGATGACAGTGGATGCTTCCCATGCTCGACATCTCCAAGGGATCCAGCCAGCACCTATCAGTACACAGGGGATACAGCCAGCCCCCATTGGGACTCCAGGAATACAGCCAGCACCAATGGGCACACAGGGAATTCATTCAGCCACCCCAATCAGCACACAGGGACTCCAGCCTGCACCAATGGGCACTCAGCAGCCTCAGCCTGAAGGGAAGACCTCAGGTAACTTGAGTTTTTTGCAGGGAAGTTGGTGTGGAAGAAAGAGATATACTGGGTTTAAAATCCTGGTTCTGGGGCGCCTGGATGGCTCAGTCGGTTAAGCGTCCAACTCTTGGTTTCAGCCTAGGTCATGATCTCGCAGTTTGTAAGTTCGAGTCCTGCGTCAGGTTCTGTGCTGACAGCGTGGAGCCGGGTTGAGATTTTGTCTCCCTCTCTCCCTTTGCCCCTCCCCCACTTGATCTTGATCTTGATCTCTTTCTCTCCCCTTCCCTCTTTTCCTCTCTCTCAAAAAAAATAAACTTTAAGAAAAATTGTTTAAAATCCCGGTTTTGCCGCTTGCTGGCTTGGTGGCCTCAAGTAATTTTTCTTTGCCTCAGTTTCCTCCTTATAACATGAGTTGCCTAGAACTTATCTGTCAGGGTCATTGTAAACATTAGAAATTATGTAAGTAAACAGGCTAATATGCACTTGCACTTGGTAGGAAGCAGTCGGTAAAGTTAAGAGAACCAGTTCACCTTACTACAGTGTTCTCATTCAGCTCGCTCTTCAGAGTTGTGTGCAGAGCTGTAAAATTAAGGCAGACTGGAATGTCGGTATCATTTTTAGGGATTGAGAGGTGATGGTATTTCACAAGAACTGTAGGAGACTGTTTTTTGAACTTGACTAGGTACTTTTTATGTATTTTATCTGATTTATTAGTAATTCTGATTCCGAAGCAAAGAGAAGTGGTTACTAATTGAGCATCAATAGACTTAGTAACCTCCCACTTTGCCATCTGCTTTTAGGCAGATGAATGCTTATGCTCTAAACCTTACCTTCTTGAAATCGGACAGTAATGACACGGGTACTCTAATTCTGGTGGCCTGATTGTTTTCGTCTTATGTGACATGTTGGTAATGTTTATTTTCCCCCTTTCTTCGTTCTCTCCTGCGCCCTCCCTGCCCTCCAGCAGTGGTTCTGGCGGATGGAGCCACGATCGTAGCCAACCCTATTAGCAGTCCGTTCAGCGCCGCTCCAGCAGCAACTACTGTGGTGCAGACCCACAGCCAGAGCGCCAGCACCAACGCTCCGGCCCAGGGCTCGTCCCCCCGGCCAAGTATCCTCCGGAAGAAGCCCGCCACGGATGGGTAGGTGGACCCAGTAGTGCTACACGACACCTCTAGTTCTGGGTATAATTAGTAGAAACATTAGGCTCTCTGTGATGCTGGTAGCAAACTCTAAATCTCTCCTCTTCTTTGAGTTTTTTTAATCTGTTTTAAAGTAGCCTCCCCACAGGCTTGTTCAGTAGAGCTTTGCCAAGCTCAGACTGTAGGCCAGGGAGAATCCATGAGTCTGTGTGGGCCAGTTTATCAGCAGCCATTGCATACTCCTTTAGGAGTTCTGTCTGTTTTGTGGAGTTTAATCCTGGACTCCCTAGACTTGTCCAGGTAGGCACATCAGTGTGTACTGTGTATGTGTTTTCCTCCTCAGCCAGTATGAATTGTTATTCAGGGCAAGCAGTTTCCCAGCTATTAGGTAAGAAGCCTCTTCAGTGGCAGAAGTGGACTGTGTTGCCTTAGAACCGAGTTGGTAGGTGATGGACAGGAAGGTGTGTGTTGTGCTCTGAAACGGAGCTTGAAAACTTGGGAGGCGGGAGACGGGCGGTCACACTTCCCAGAGCAGTGCTCCTGTGTGGCTGCACTGGGCTGATGTGTGTCAATAGAAGATTATAAGGGTTCAAGCATAGTGGGAACATAAGCTACTAGGTCCAGACAGGGTCTCCAGTCATGCAGGGCTTTGCCTGGACCAGAGTCTTTTTTAAGGGTAAGTCAGTCTGTGGCAAAGGAGCCTTATCAATGAAAATGCAGGGCAAAGCTTGTACTTAACATGGCAAATTGAATATACGTACTTCTGAATTTCTTATCCCCACAAAACCCTATAGGACTTTTAGCAAACAGACTTTCTAAAAAGTCATAAGCACATAAGGATGAGGAGAGAATAGAAGGCTGGGTTGAATAGGAGAAGCTGAGTTGAAATGTGATTAAGAGGGTCAGAGCCTTACCCACACTTTGGAGTTCACTGCCCCTCCCAACCTCAGCACGCACCTGGAGGGTTAAATCTGCAGGTGGTTCACTGAGTGGAGCCAGGAGTATTCTACCAGAAACAGGTTTGCGGAGTGCTGAGACCTACCAGTCCCCTTCTCCCTTTTAGCTGGCGGAACCCGGCAGCTGAACGCTGTTGACAAAAAGTGAGTTGTTGACTGCACTTTCTTTCTGTGCTTGTCCAGCCCAAGGGGGAAGTTGCAGAGATCCCAGCACTAGGGGGTTCGTAAGATCAGGAATCACATTCCCCTATAAGTGAAATTTAAAGTAGGCAAGTTCTTCCTTGAACTCAGAGCTTCCAGCCAGCATCAGTCCCCCGTTCCTAATCATGAACACACAACCAAGCAGGTGTCCAAGGGGCCTTCTGACAAACCACTAGACAGACATACTGAAAAATGCAGCTTGGAACATGCAGAGAGAGGCAAGGCCAGGAGAACAACAACCAAAAGTAACAGCAAGTACAGACCAAAACTGAATGCTCTCTTCAAAGGACAAAAAAAATGTATCTGTGCTATAGGAAGACAGTGCTGTCCAAAAGGAACATTTGGAGAACAAAAGAGTGTGTCCTGAAATTTAAACTGCAAGAGCAAAAATCAGACTCAGAGGGGTTGAAAAATATAATTGAGTAGAGGCTCCTGGGTGGCTCAGTCGGTTAAGGGTCTGGCTTGATCTCAGTTCAGGTCTTGATCTCAGGGTTGTGAGTTCAAGCCTTGCATTGAAAAAAAAATAGAGGGGCACCTGGGTGGTTCAGTCACTTAAGCATCTGACTTCGGCTCAGGCTGTGATCTCATTCATGGTTTGTGAGTTTGAGCCCTGCGTCCAGCTCTGCTGACATGCAGAGCCTGCTTGGAATTCTGTCCCTCCCTCTCTCTCTGCCCTCCCCTTCCCCTGTTCTCTCTCTCAAAATAAACTTTAAAAAAAAAAAAAAAAACTTTGAAAAAATACAGTTGAGGAAATCTCTCAGAAGTAGATTGAAAAATAAGATAGAACATAGAAGAGGAAAGACAAAATCAAAAACCAGCTCAGGAGATCCCACCTCCAAGTAATGCTGTTTCAGTTAGAGATCAGAGAAAAGGAGGAAGATCACTTAAAAACAGCTCATAGAAGATTTCCAA
Source organism: Hyaena hyaena (assembly GCF_003009895.1). Taxonomy (NCBI): domain Eukaryota; kingdom Metazoa; phylum Chordata; class Mammalia; order Carnivora; family Hyaenidae; genus Hyaena; species Hyaena hyaena. Next base: position 916,783 of record NW_024081074.1, on the reverse strand, counting down.
ACTGAAGGGCATGAGTTTCCTGATTGAGAAAACCACAACGTGCCCAGCACAGGTAGATGCAGTGTGTGTAAATAAACCGGTACTGAGATACACTTCCTGAAATTTCACAACCCTGGAGACAAAAAGAGCTGGCCCCTTCTCTTCCACATGGCCGCCTCCCTGTGACCTTTGTGCCGTGCCCCGCAGTTGAGGGTGTTGTCATCAGCATTCCTTCCTCTTTGAGTGTGCCTGCCTTTTTTAAATGGCACCTGATGCTTCCTCAGCATCTGGACTCCTGACTTTCCCCAAGCAGTGGCTGTCTTTCCTCCCATCCTCCTGTCCCTGGACCTGGTGCTGGGCTCCAGGCCCACTTGGTGCCTCACTGCCAACTTTCAGGCCATTCCTCTTGGAAAACACTCGGTTTGTATTCAGATTTCATAAAATATGCACTTGAAAAGTAGCCAAGTCATTCCAGGCACACTGAAAAGTTTTCTAATAACTGAGTCAAATATCAGTTTTAAATTCATTTAAATTATGTAAATGAAATACCGTTAACAAATTTTGCTCCTGGTTACACTTGCCCACCATTCAAGTACTTAGTAGCCCCATATGGCCAGGGGCTGCCTCGTTGGTCAGGGCAGCTCGAGAGGCTTGATCAGATTCCGGTTTGATTTGGGGGTGTGATTCTATGTCCTTCAGAAGTTACCTAACATCTGGCCATCATTCTGTGGGACATGATTTCCCAGCTTTCTGGTTCCCAGTTGCTTGAATGCCTCCCTTCCCTCGCCCATCCATCCACACCCACCCACAAGTGCAAGCCTTCCTTGACATTTTTTTCTATCCTCCGGTGTCCCACACCTCAGCAGCAGTGGTGAGCACTACCCAGCAAGGAGCCTTCCACCTTTCATGACCTTTCTCTCCTCTCCTTGACTCAGCTTCTGGGGTCCACTGCGATCACTTCCTTGCATACGGCCCCTCCTTCCTTGCCCCCCTCTTCACTTTGTCAAAACCAGAGTCAAATCCAACTTTCTACTGAATTTGTGCGGCAGATTGTGGTGGGGCAAGAACCATGTTGACCGGCCTTCTTGAGCTCCACTAGGATCTCACAGGAGACCAGCACAGAGTGCTGTCTTTACCACACTCCTGGAAAGTTGTTCCCTGTTCCTCTCAGAACTCCCACACCTCCTCTCTCATGTTCACACCAGCTAATGAACTTGATCCTTACTTGTTTGATAAAAATGAAAACACCCAGAAGAGAACTTGATAAACTCTAGCTTTCTATCTCCTGTCTACTCATCTCATCTGTTACTATGGATGGACTCTCAGCCCTTCACTCCAGAACTGCTGACCTTCACCTTTCCAGCCTGCTGAGAACAGTGCTGTAGCTCTTCTCCCTCTTGCCTGCTTTATCAGTGCTTTCTCGCTGGTGTTTCCTTCACAGAGAAAGCAAAAATACACTTTTATGGGGGTTTTTTGCTACTATTTGCAAAGAACATAAAGGAATCTGCTAACTCCATTTTTTCTTCCAGTTTCTTTCTCCATGTTCTCACTAAAGTATAGAAAACTGCACAGATAACGCATGTATGGGGTAACGTAGCACTGAGTAAACACAACAAACAACCAGTATCCAGGCAAGAAACAGAATATTACCAATACTTTTTCCCAAAGGTGACTCAGCAGTTTATCTTTTGACCTTGTTGATTTGCTTTGCCTCTTTTGGAACTTGTGTTGAATCATTTTACATGTTTTTGTACAAGTCCATCTTCCTTCCCTTTGTTTAGTGTAGTTCATCCACATTATTGTTTGTGATTGTAATCTTTTTTATTGCTGTATGAAATGCCAGTGTATAACAGTACCATAGTTTATCCGTGGAGATTTGGGTTGTTTCCAGTTTGGGGCCATAACGTAATCTTGAACATTGTTGTGCATGACTGTGGATACATAGGTAAGTGCATTGGTTATGTACCTAGGAGGGGATTGGCTGGGTGGTCAGCTGTGCTTATGTGCAACTCTGCTAGGTCCCTGCATGCCCTCCACGCGTGGGGGGGGGGGGGGG